>NC_025998.2:5112726-5175774 GCF_000442705.2 Elaeis guineensis | reverse complement strand
TGCTTTATTGATCTATTTCCATGGTCATTATTGAAAGTAATTCTATTAGTACTAGTACCTTGTTTATTTTGTAATGCCTGTATTTGCATCCGAGGTCGAGTGTGATAAATAGCTTCGTAATGGTGCTCTAAGCAAGTAGAGGAAGTTGGGTGTCATCTATTTAAAGCCATCTATTGGCAATTAGTATTGTGAATGTACGATCCATGCATGGGATGCACTAAACCCATTTAGGATTCGAGGTATGAAGCCCATTACAACTTCCATCAATCTATTGCCTTCATTTGGGTTACCAAGTGCACTATTGAGCTTGATGACCATGGACTTGCTTTGATCATGCTCTTGATTGTGGCAAGAATGTTATAGATGGCGGTGTTAGTGTTGTCATAGCTCAGGAGATTCATAATGAAGGGGATGGTGTCAAGAGTGATGAGATTCGGATAGAGCTCAGGGTTGCCGATGAGGATCACTTGATCTTTTCGTAGAGCTAAAGAGGGACTACAAGAGAGAGAATTCGGCAGAGGATGATATTGTTTGTATTTGTCCTCCAGATATAGATATTCATCAATAGAGGGAGCTTGTTCATTATTAGTTCTTCGAGAGAGGACATGTAATTGTATACACTCATCATATATCATATATTATGTTAATTAATTACTAATGTAGATAGTATATATACAAGATATATCTTACTGTTTACTTTATTTTGGAGGTGTATTCTGATATTAGTAGAGCTATACGAGCAACTCTATATGTTCCTCGTATATCAAGATTCAAGAGCTATGCATGACGCAGATAAGAATTCATATGTTTCTTTCAAACTCTTTGGCATATTACAAACTCTTTCTTAGAGGTGAGACCGATGCAAGTGTCGGCGATGGGGTTGTAGTGGCCTCCGAGGTTGAGAATAGGGGTCTCACCATTGCCGAATGTGGTGAGGAAGGCGAGGTTGATGTAGGAGTAGAGGCCGCTAGTGCAAGCATCAGCAATGGTGACTTCATTGCCCTCCTGGACCTAGTAGATAGCGATGCTAGATGCCTGCATTGGAGCCGGCGATGAGAGTGAGGAGAGGGAGAAAAGGTTAGTGGCCGTGGTGAGTGTAAGAGGAGATGAAAGCTAGCTAATGGAGCTTCTCTTCTCCCTGGATTGAGGGAATGGGAGAGAGCTTGTGTTCCTTTATGGAGTGAGGAGCCATGTGAGTTGGTTCTTTTTATGAGCGTGGGTTCTCCAAGGTACTTGCGAATGCTTCGTACGGTGCATTGTATCGCATGCATGATGTACATTGTACGGCCCATATTCGTATGCGGCCTTGCATGGCGCACAGTACAATGGCTAAGGATCCACTTTTTTAAAAAAAAAAAAATTTTCTTTTCATTTGGATGGACCAGAGCCGGCCCTGGGGTGGGTCAAACTGGGCGACCGCCCCAGGCCCCCGATTTTTTTTTCTGGGTAAACCAAACGTCGTTCTTCGATCTCCCTCTCCCGAGTCCCGGCACCTCAACGGCTCCCAGCAACAGCTTTTTAGCCTTCAATGTCCTCCGGATCCAACGACCTGTGGCTCCTCTCCCTCGCCTCCTCCTCCATCTCCGATCTTTTCTTTCTATTCTGCTGTCCATCGGTGATTTTTTCTTATTTTGAACATCAAAAATCAGATCAAAATCCATCAAAAAGTCAAGTAATCTCTTCATCTTCCTCTTTCAATCTGCTATGAATTTTAAACTTGATTTTTTTGTCGATTTATTGTCAGAAAAATTCTTGAAATCCTAGTTCAGCAAGTTCCCCTGTTTTTTTTATTTTTTTTATCTTTTCGACAACGTTAGGCCGTCGTCGGTCACCGGAGTTTGTGGTTGTCGTCGTCCGATCATCGAAGGCTGTCCCTTTAGTTGTGGATAGTGTTGGCTAGCCGGGGAGGAGGATCTCTCTTGTGGGTTGTGGCCTTGTCTCAGGAACAGGGATGAGTTCTCTGTTTCGTTAAAAAAGAAAAACAGAGAGAAAGAGTCCCTGTTTTACCATGAAAAAAGAAGGAAAAAAAAACTATTCGACTACTGTTGGCTGAATTATATTTTTTGATGCTTTATATATAAGTTTTTTTATTTCTCTTTTTAGATCCTTGAATGTGTTGTACTCTCAGCTTCTCTTATTCTCAGCTCATTGAGTCTTCCAGATGAACTTTTTCTCTGACCTTTCTCTACGCATGTGTAACAAATTTAAAATTAAAAAAAAATCACTGGAGCCTGTGGTTGTCGTCATCCGATCATCGGGGACCACTCCTTTAGTTGTGGAAGGTGTTGGCCAGGGAGGAGGATCTCCCTTACGGCCTTACCTCAGGAACGAGGGATGAGTCCTCTATTCCGTTAAAAAAAAAAAGAAAGGATCCCCTATTTTACCATGGAAGAAAAAAGAAAAAAAAGAGAAAAGAAAAAATGATCCACAGTTCACACAATAAAAAAAAAAAAGATGATCCACACTGTTCCATTAAAAAAAGAGAGGATGAGTCCTCTGTTTTACTATGAAAGAAGAAGAAGGAAAAAAAAAAGATGATCCACAGTCCATACAATAAAAAAAAAAGATGGTTCACACAATATAATTACATGGATTTGTTAATTATAATTTAATTGATTTAGGTATATGAAATTTGGCCCGTCTATGTGAGAGTCTCAATCAATAGGTCAGTATTCTTGTATATGATGGAATATATTTAATTTTGTACACCTAGGACTTGCTTTTTTAAATAAATATAATTATGGTCATTATATCCATCTTATTTTTTAGATAGCTTGTGGTTTCACTTTATTTTCTTATTATTTTTACTATATCTTATTCTTAAAATAATTGATTAATTATCATATTTTATTTTTCAGATTTAAATTTTTATTACAATTACAGTAGCTTTTGCTCAAATTTTGTTCCATCAAAAAAGCCTTCAAGTAAGTTCTATTATTCTATCAAAAAACTTTAAATCAGGTTCTATTGTTCTAAACTTCAAATTTATTGATTACTAATTTTAGCTAATATTTATTATTTTATTTATCAAAATGATACCTAGAAAATATCCTTCGGGTCATGAAAAGCTTAAGAAAAAAAAAACAAGAACAATTGACTCAATCATTAAAAGGAGGTCTTGATAAATTTATTATAAGTAAAAAAAGTGATATAGTTGAGAATTCAAATATATTGCTAGTGAATTTATCAATGAAAATATAAATGTTACTTGTGAATTAGATAATGATAATAATATTATTAATAATGATAATACTAATAGCACAGATGATCTCATTAGTGGTGATAAAAATTTAATGAATAAAAAATCAAGTGAATCAAATACTTTTGACATTTATGATCCTAGGATATGGGATAGTCTTGATACAAATTCTAAAGATTTATTAATTAAAAATAGTTCTAAAAGATATATTAATATAAAGTTTTCTCTTGATCAATATAATAGATATTTTTTTTAACACATTATGATTGAACTTTACCAAATGGAGAGCAACATGACCGAAAATGGTTAGTATATTCAAAAGAGTTAGATAAATTATTTTATTTTTGTTGTAAGCTATTTAAATCAAATGATAATAGTAGTAGAAGTCAATTAGCAAGTGATGGCTTTAGAGATTGGAAACACCTTAGTGAAAGACTTAAAGCTCATGAAACTAGTAATGATCACATTCATAATATGACCACTTGAATTGATTTATAGAATAGATTTAAAAAAAATAAACAATCGATAAACATATTCAAGAGCAAATTAATAAAGAGAAAGAACATTAGAAAAAAGTACTATTAAGAATAGTAGCTGCTGTTAAATTTTTTGCTCAAAGTTCTCTAACTTTTCGTGGAATGAATGAAAAAATTTATCAAAATAGTAATGATAATTTTTTACGATTAATTGAAATGATTGCTATTTTTGATCCAATTATGCAAGAACATCTTAGACGTATTCAAAATAATGAAATTCAATATCATTATCTTAGTCATAAAATTCAAGATGAGTTAGTAATTGCATTAGCATCTAATATAAAAAATTTAATAATTAAAAGAATTAAAGAAGCAAAATATTATTCCATTATACTTGATTGTACTCCAGATGCAAGTCATCAAGAATAAATATCTTTGATCATACGATGTGTGAATATTTCAAAAAGACCAATAACAATAGAAGAATACTTTTTAGAATTTTTAAAAGTGGATAATACATCAGGTTTAGGCCTTTTTAATGAATTACAATCTATTATAGAAACTCTTGATTTAAACATTAATGATATAAGAGGACAAGGATACGACAATGGATCTAATATGAAAGAAAAAATTAGGGAGTACAAAAAAGATTATTAGAAATAAATTCTAGAGTATTTTATACACCATGTGCTTGTCATAGTCTTAACTTAACACTTTGTGATATGGCTTCATCTTGTAGTAAAGTTAAAACTTTTTTTGGTGTAATACAACGTATATATAATATATTTGGTGGTTCTACAAAGAGATGAAAAATTTTACTTGATAATGTACCTAATTTAACATTAAAACCATTGTCACAAACACATTGGAAAGTCGCATTGAGAGTGTCAAAGCAATAAGATTTTAAACTCCACAAATAAGAGAAGCTTTATATCAATTAGCTAAATTTGTGAGGATTCAAAAACAAAGAGTGAAACTGAATCTTTAGCAACACGTGAGCTTGAAAATTTTAAATTTTTATTAGGAATGATTATTTGGTATGATATACTATTTACTGTTAATTTAGTTAGCAAAAATTTACAATCTAAGGATATGCGTATAGATGTTGCCATTGATCAGTTAAAAGGATTAGTTTCATTTTTTGAAAGATATAGAGAGACTGGCTTTACTTCTGCCATGATTTCAGCTAAAGAAATTGCAAATGAGATGGGAATTGATCCTATATTTCGTATAAAATGTCAAGTAAAAAGAAAAAGATAATTTGATGAAAATATTAATGTAGATATTGAACAATCACCAGAAGAATCATTTAGAGTTAATTATTTTTTATATTTAGTACATCAAGCTATCTTTTTATTGAAACATAGGTTTGAATAATTTCAATTATATAAAAATAATTTTGGATTTTTGTTTGATTTCAAAACATTAATTTCATTGGATGAAGAAAGTTTGAAAAAATTTTGTCTTAATCTTCAAAATATTTTAACAAATATAATCATTATGATCTTGATGGGATTGATTTATTTTCAGAATTAAAAGTTCTAAAAGCAATTATGCCAAAAGAAAAAAATACTGCTATGGATATACTTAATTATATTAATGAAATGAATTGTTATCCAAATACATCAATTGCATATAGAATATTATTGACCATACCTGTCACTGTTGCCTCTGCTGAAAGAAGTTTTTCAAAATTAAAATTATTAAAATCATATTTACGATCAATAATGTTATAAGAAAGATTAAATGGTTTTAGCTATGCTATCTATTGAAGAAGAATTATTGTCAAATATTGATTACAAAGAAATTATAAAAAATTTTACATTACAAAATATACGTAGATTAATTTTTTAATAATAATTAATATTTAAAATATATTAATTTTTAATAGAGAAGATTTTTTTTTTATTTGGCCCCGGGCCTAAAAAATATCAGGACCAGCCTTGGGATGGACTATGAAGATGGCTTGGCTATATCTTTCATGTAAAAGAATGATTAATCTTCTTTTATGACAGCAGCCAACAGCTTGTTACATGTACAGCTTTTCAAAATATTTCAATCTCTTTCTTCCATCTATTTGTGTAGAGCTTCAAATGGATATTGCACAATTTGACTTTTTTATTCCATGCTGGTTTGATAAATTCTGGCCTATCAAAAAAAAGTAAAAGCAGAATTTGGCTTCATTGGCTGAAAGTTGAGACTTTCAATTGAAAATTATTAGATGGGCCAAATTAATTCAGTGAACCAGTCCAAATCCCAGCGCATGTGTACGGTGGATGATAGGATGACTTCTCACCTCAGTTTTGATCTTGAATTGCTTAAATACAATGTAGTAAAACATGGCAAGCCTATTGAACTGGTTTGCCAGACCAGATCCGTCTACTAATTTCTTGGGAGGGGAATAGAGTTAGAGAGATGAGGATGAATCAGTCCAATTATGAATTAACATGCACAAATGAGTGTGTATTGCGCTCTTTTCTTTTTTGTCCATCTTTGTGCATATTATTTTATGATTGGATTGGTCCATCAACTTAGGAGTGGATCTATCTAACTAATAATTTATCTAACTGATGTCGTTACATATGCATGCACAAACTTAATTATCATAGACGGGGCAAGTCTAACAACAAGGAAGATTTGGCTGCTAGCGACGTGAACTTATGAGTCAATGCAATTCTCATGGAGCAAAGCTAGAAATGTTATAGTTATTTATAATCAGACATCAAATCAAATTCTTTCAAACTATCATTGATAACTTTCCATACTTATATTTTAATAAGTTAATGAAATTGAAAAGCTATCATTTAGGCTGCTCAATTGTAGATGCACTTTTGTTCGAAAAAATATTTTATCAGTTCTCTAAAATGGTGGAACTTCTCATTTTCAAAACAAAAAAGAACTTATGAGGAGGAGGTGGGGAATCAGAAACTTGAATTGTCATTATCAATTTGCCACATTGGTTAAACTTGTGTGGAAAAAAATAATTAAATTTGAAAAAAAAGAACAAGAACAATCAGAAACTTAAATTGTCATTAGTTAAATTTGTATCCTTGAATTATTATTATCAATGTCATCGGTTAAACTTGTGTCCTTATTAGGGTCTGAACTAAAAAAAGAAAAAAAATCAGATACTTGAATTATCATTATCAATTTGTCATTGGCTAAATTTGTGCCATCATCATTGATTAAACTTGTGCCCTGAAATTATCATTATTAATTTGTTTGTAAGATTTTTGAATTTTTGATAGGAAATATATATCAATTTTAAAACAAGGGAATATAAAAACAAGAAGTTCAAGGTGTTCTATGCAATTGTTATCCAAATATTATTTTCTTAATCAATCTCTATATAATATTTCACCAATAGGCAGAGAAACGAAAATACAAAAATTACAATATTACTAAACAAATCCCAAAATTTATAGAAAAATTAGGGACCATGTTTCATATTGTTGATGCTTTTGTATTTTTTTTATACTATAAATAACGATATACCATATGAAGACAAACGTACGAGATAGCATTTGCATGGCAATTTTTGCCATTCTTTTCATGTATTTTAATTAGTTTTTTTTTAGAAGCAATAGTTTTTTCCACTAAAAGCTTTTAAGATTTTATAAATAATTTAAAAAATAAAATGATTTCATCGTACATATGTGTTCAGTCTATTTAATTTTCTATCTTAAATTTTTGAAAACAAAAATAAAAAATAGAGACAGTACTTTACCACTTAGGTCCTAAGAAAATTAAAATAATATAAAAATTAATTTGAATTGATTTTTTTTTAATTTTTTTTTTTTCATAATTTCTCAACAACCAGTCATAAGTCCCAACAATAAGGGATTCGAATAAGTCGGACAAATCATAATTTTTCATTGGATCTGGTTCAAATAATAATTAGATCGTCACGATGTGGTGAGACGGACGCCAACGTGAGGAGACATTTACTACATGAATGGCTCAAGTGGAACTGCATCAATGGATCGAGAAGATTTGACTGTTGCTGATGTGGAGCTGCAAGCTCATGCAATTCTCTTGGAACGAAGTAGGAAATTTCATAGTCCATGATAATCGGACATCAAATCAATAAAAATATATTTATTACAATAATGATACCGCATCAAAGTTGTCATAATCTAATCGAAAATCAAAATTGATGATTAGTATGAAATATTATTCATAAAAATTGATGAAATACATGATATTTAATAAAATATAAATATTTTTATTATACCATAATAAATTTGACGTGATATCAACACTGCATCGAATATTTCCTCCAAACGAAGCAAAAAATTTCGATGCTTACTTTTTAATAACTCAATGAAACTGAAAAGCTATAATTTAGACCCTCTAATTATAGATTTATGCCCACCTTTCTTTTGCTTGAAAGACATATTTTATCCGTTCCCTCAAAAAGTGAGCTATCATTTGGGCCATTGAATTATAGATTTATGTCCACTAATCTTTTGCATTTTTTTTTTTTGGGGTAAGGAGATGGTCCGGAGACAATATACTAATATCAAAGTTTTACAATACATAAATTGCACACGTTGCTCACCGGTAACTGGACCAGCAGTCTACTCCCAAAAAAACCAAAAATAAGGATCTCAAGAGATACATCCTGGATATCCACTTATCTTTTGCTGGAGAGAAATATTTTACCTATTCCCTAAAAAGCCGAACTTCTCTTTAAAAAAAAAAAAAACTCCAAAGAGGAAGGGAAGAAGGAGAACGGGAAATTTGAATTATCATTATAGATTTGTCACTGCTTAAACTTGTGCGAAGAAAGGGGTTAAACTTAAAGAAGAAGAAGAAGAAGAAGAATCATCAATACCTTTAATTATCATTATCGGTTTATCACTGGTTAAGCTTGTGTCCTCATGACGGCATGGATCAATTGTCACTAGTTAATAAAACTTGGGACCTAAAGTTATCATGATCAATTTATCACGGGTTACACTTGTGCCCTTATAACAGCCTGGTCCGGTTTGGTCCCTGCTATCAGCCAATTAGTCGGGAAGACCAAGTAAGGATAAGCATGAAGCGGACAATGTACACATAACCATGAGACTATGCAACAATGGTTTGGCAGTGTACAGTTTTGGAGTTCTTTATCTGGCCTGGCTATGTTATCTGTTGCAGTAGTTGGTTTCCTATGAGCATATTCCACTATTGTTCCAATAATCTACTCCTCTGCTGGGCCATGTGTTTCTATCAAATACCCTTCATATGTCATTAAGTTGATGTAATCAACTTTAGAGGTCTATCTGATAAAGCCACTGCTGTTTTGTGTATTCTGTAGCAGGCTCTTGTATATATGTCTTGTATATATGGGTTTTGTAATTGCTATACTTTTATTATAAATGAAGCTCACAGCTCCTTATTTTTCCAAAAACTAAACCATGGCATCTCCTATGGTCTTCCTACTTTGCCTCTGCCTCCATGTTTGAATTAATGACATCTCAATGGTTTAAATTGGTGCCACTAATTTGTCATTAACCTACATAATAATCCAAGACTTCATTCGAAAATATTAATCAAAAGAAGTTATTTGGATTCGTTTGGATGCCTTGACTATGTAACTAGTGTATAATCGATGTAGGATTAGACACATGCTCGTACTAGTCCTCATATACACATCTTTTGAGCATTAGCATGCTTTAGAGCCTTAGCACACTTGCCAAATAAAAGATCCAAGTCCATTGAAATCTGATCATTAGTACTACAAAGCTAATCAGAAACATCATGATTAGGCCATGGTCAACCTAAATGGGCTTATGTTGTGGTATCTTCTAATCCAATAAGCCATAATAATCCAGGATTTTATCCAAAGACATTAATCAGTAGGCATTATTTTAGTTTTTTATCCATATATAAGTATCCAAAATATAACTAGTACACAGCAGATATAAAACTAAAGCAAGTCCACAGATCATCACATTACCGATAAAAGCTGATGATATACAACAGCTGTTACTGGACCTTTATCCATGGCAACTTGATTTATAGGGCCTTCTGGTAAGCAAAATGAAGATTTCGACTACTTTAGGAGAAGTCCCATCTGGTTGCTGATAAGGTAAGTAAGGATACAAGGAAGGAAGAGGCTTAAAACCAGGTCCTGCAACTTATCCACCAACGTATCTGCAAAGTGACCGTCCTTGGTTACCAGAACCCCACTAACGAAAGCACCAAGCATGGCATGTATTCCTATGGTATTTGTCACACAAAACCAATAGACAAGACAGCCGCTAGAATGGCACGAACATGTACTTCCCCTACAGGTTCACCCTCTGGTGTGCTTCGTGCCATCATTCATGCCAAGATCGATGGGTCATGCAAGGAATGTACAAACAGACAAATGCAACCCCCCAAAGATGGATGTAGAGCGAGATGAGGATGAATGCCTGAACCAGAGAGAGCAATGGCAACATAACCCCAACCAAGTAGGCCCAAAATATCAAAATGTGCAGTCTTATTGAGCCATGGACCTGCGTATATGCCGGGTTTGGCCCGTTGGGGGGTCTTTCTTTACTTTTCTTGGTTACCTTCACACCTTTTGAAATTTAACTTTCTCAATAAAATCTTTATATGTAATCCACAGCCGAACCTTAGGAACGAACTTCCAGGGAGGAGACTAGAAGATGGTGCAATATAAGACTTTAGTTGCTTTTGGTTAATTCGGCATTTGTTCTTTTTATTTTTTTTACTTATATACACATTGTTCTTTTGATAGAGCTACATATTTCATATATACTGTAATATAATTTCCGGCAACAAACCATTTCTGCAACCTACAAAAAAAAAAAAAGCCATATATTATCTTAAAACGTTTGCATTCATTTTAAAATATTTTAATTTAAAAGTTCTTGTTATTAAAAATTACGTGCTCATTTTATCAGAAAAAGAAATCCATTGTTTTTATTAGTAGATACTCATATCAACACACTCTCTTAAGAATATGTACTTAATTCTGCAAGAAACCCATACGAAATATGGTACTTGCTTTTATCAAAAAGGAAGAGTAATGACCTGTTTCATTAAAGTATTTAAATCACTTGTATAATTCTCATCAGGTTTCAATATGTTGCTCCAGAGGCTGAAAGAATTATGAAATTAGCCATCTAATAAATTGCAGTCAAGCACCCCATATATATATATAATGATCAGTTTATGAAATGCCCCATTAATAAAAAGGCATATCAATCCATTTATCTATATCATATCAAGGCAAAACAAGTATGATGTAATCGGAAAAGCACACGTTCTTCGTTCAATAAAAAGAAATTGCACCTACTCTGCCTATCTTTCCATGATAGAGAAATGCATGGCATATTCGGATATGCTCTAGATATAAGCAGGAAACTGCAGTAGTTTTATTAATATGTACTCACAACATATAATAATTCCAAATGCATCTGTTTTACAAGAATATACTATAGTATTGAATAGAAAAATATATAATCACTTTGATTCTTTTTCTTGCCAGGGAAGATCATGTCACTTAATCTAATATAGCTTAATATAATCTTTGAGCTGGAAGAAACACTTATCTCCGGTACACCACTCTAACAAGCAAAGATGGTAAGCGAACCATTAGACTTAGATATATGGCCATGATATATCGCTTCTCTTTAATATATTGGCATTTCTTGTCTACCAAAATCATTTATTTGTAATCATGTGCCATATATCTTTAATTGAATTCGGGTCAGTCCAATTATTGGCCTAAACAAATAATTTATATTGGTCCAATGCATGAAATTTAGATCTGACTCAAATTTAAATTTTTTAAAAATTTTAAGATCTAAGTCTGAAAAAAAATTTGGATCATGTTTGGATAGAAATCCAATCCAGCTCATTCCAGCCCTAATGCTACAAGTCATAAAAAATTTGTAAAAACTTCAACCTCTTTGTCTCCTCTTCCTTTTCTACGTATTTGTTTGTGAAGTAGGCAGTGGTTCCAGCGTTGTTGATACCCCTCCCGTCCTTTATTTTCATTAATTCTTAACAAAAAAACATGTTTTGTATTTAATTATTCAAAATAAGATAATATTTGTCATAACTCATTGGATGAAGGAATTGAGCATGACACAATGGAAGCATCATAGGAACTCGTGTTAAATATACGTAACAAAATGGGAGAGATCTCCAACTAAATTAACCTTAGAAATAAATGGTTTGGAGAGAGGGGAGGGGAGGCCTATTGATTGAGCGGAGAAGCCGGCGGAGACAGAAGAAAGTAAACGAACGGGGTTGAACGCCAGCGATTTTTTCTCCTCCACTTGAACTTTTTTTCTCCTCCACTTAAACGAACGGGGTAAACGTAAGTGTAGTTGAAATGGTCAAAAACGGTACGGTGGATTTGATTCAATGAATCATTTTTTTTTCTTTCTAGATAGGTGGCGTCCACGGTATTCCAAAGCCGTAAGAGATAAATTGGACTGACGTGGACTGCACGCTATCCGAAGCCTCGTGGAGAGGAAGTCACGGGAAGCGACGTATGCCGGCTTATCCAAAAAATTAAAAAATGCCGCCAATGTCAACATCGGATCGGATTCCGTGTTTTCATCTGGTTTAAACCGATTGATGTTTTCATGGTTGCTTGGTGGCAGTCGGTACTCATTTTTCCGCGTGGATCGGAGAGAGATATATAAAACGTAGGACTGATGATAGACAGCCAACATCCTTAGAGAGGAATTTATCCCTTCATGACAAGGGGAGGTGGTGACATAGTATTTAAGAGAGGAGAACTTTAGCTTCTCTTAGATAAGAATTTATGTTTAAATAGATCTTTAGTTAGTTTTATATCTAATCTAACGTTATTCTTGAAATCTCGAAACTTTGAATTAAATATTTAATAACAAACCAACAAGAAAAAATCATAATTGATCATAAAATTTTTCATTAGTTAAATAAGGAAATATAATATTTGGTGGGTTAAAAACTATTCTATTCTCACAAAGATGTTTCCTGCTGAGAGATCTACCATTTTAACACTTGGATAATAGAATATAGACCGGGCCTTGCCATTAACCAAGAAGGTTGATGCCGACCATTACCAAACCACGCAGTCCCGTTCTACCGTTGAAACCATCTGATTTCCATGTGCAAACCTCCTCGCTCTGTGGATGGAGAAGTACTGCCACATGCCTTGACCCAATAATTGTCTTTGGCTGACCAAAGCACCTTCTCAAATAGTACAAAGCAGGGCAGGCCATCCTGATGTGCCTGGAGACCCAGCTTAAAAGGATTCCGGCTTTTGTCCGGAAATAAAGGTAATCTGACATGAAAAATCTCAAGCTGAGAAGTCGCAGATCAAATGTATAAGTAACATCATATCAAAAAAAAAAAAAAAGTATAAATTTATCAGATAATAATGTGAGATTTCCATATGAGAAGTGGAGAGGAAAGTGGCAATTTTTAAGAAGTGGAGAAGAATCTTCTTATTTTTTTTATAAACAAATATCATGTGAAAGTTGATCAATTTTTTTATTTATTAACCAACTTACCCATATTCTCATATTTATCAAGATGGATAAGTTACTTTCTCATTGACAGTATTTATCCATGAAATGAGAGAAAATCAAACCTACATAGAGGATGGTTAAATCATTTTTTCATCAACCACTGAAGTAAGTAGTTAATTTTATTTCTAAAATATCCCATCCTCATCTTTAACATATCTATTATTCAATGCCTAATAATTCACTCATCCACTTTCTCCAAATCTAAAAAGCATGAAAGATATTATGAAAATATGGATAAATTTTAACAATTTACTCAGAAAAATACTAATGCAAAAAATATAGATAACATATTTCAAAGCTACTTTTTCATACATAAAAGAACATAGCTAAATTATTTTTTTATCTAAATATTATTTCAAACATATTTACTTAGAAAAATATAAATTTTTAGATAAATTTTTATCCACAAAAAAATAGATCTTTAAGAGGAAAAAAATATAAAAAGCTCTTTCCCTGAGGACACTTCTCACTTTTCATAGGAAGTATAAACCTATAAAGGAGATGGATTTTGAGACTTTCCGAGGGATGAGAATTGGTGGCCCTTTTATTTTTCTAAAAATACCTTTCTAATATTGTCCTTATAAATATTAATATAATATTATATCAATACTATGCTAATATTTATATTAATATAAATATTATAATATTACAATATATTAATATTATTTTAATATTTATACGAATGTGATATCTTTATTAATATTAATATAATATTTATACTAATATTTATATTAGTATTATATTAATATCTATATTAATAAATTTATTATATTAAAATATTGATATTATATTAATATTATATCAATATATATTAATATTATTTTAATATAATAAATTATTATGATCTAATATTATATTAAATTATATCAATCTTATATTTATATTAATAGAAAATTTATATTAATATAGAGTTTGGAAGCAAAAACATATGGTCTTATATCTATTAAGAGTATAATAGGTATTTTATATAATTTTTTTAAAAAAATAAATAATCAACCAAACATAAACTATATACTCTGAAATAAATCTCTTTTTCATGATCAACCAAATATATCAAAATTATATTCTCAAGCATCTATTTTTATGAAGTAATTTCTCAAGAAAAAAAATTCTTCTCACAAACCAAATGAGTTCTTAAGATATGTTGGGTTGCTTGGAGAAACATAGGAAGACCCAAAGGTATTGCTTTTGTGTGCTCATTCTGTTTTCAAAAATCCAATCAGAAAAAAGAATTAGATGGGAAATGCATATGATGAAACTATTTTGCTTTTAAAATTTTTTGTAAGATCTTTTGACTTTCTGATAGCAGAGATATGTTGCTTTTAAAATGAGTAAATATAGAAGCAAGGAAAAAAAAATTACCAAAAAATCCAAAAAAGGCGAGTAGAAGAAGTTTTATCCAATTGTTATCCAAATGATATCATCAAAATTAATATCCATATGGTATTTTATTGACCTATGGAGAAATAAAAATATAAAAATAACAATGGTACCAAACAAGCACTAATATGTTTAGAAAAATTAGGCATGTATTTGGTATTGTTGATGTTTTTTTGATTTTTTCTTTTACTATAAACAAGTAAAAATCCATATGAAGATTAATGTTTGAGATAGCATTTGAATAGCAATTTTTGCTGTTCTTTTGTTTTATTTTTATATTTTTTCTAAAAATAATAAATTTGTGATGCTAAAAACCTTAAATATTTTACAAATAATTTAAAAGGCAAAATGGTTTCATATCTCCATATTTCGAGTGCATACTTGATCAGGCAAAATCAGAAATAAGCAATTGCCTGACCCATTATAGTCCCAACCCCACCCATAACTGGTACTGGTGATGACATTCTCCACCATGTTGAACTCTTTAGAGTTGTTTGGTTCACGGAAAGTGAAGAGAGGAAAGCAATTTTTGAGAAGTGAAGAGGATGTCTCTTATTTAATTGAATTTTTAATAGGAGAGAATAAAAAAAAATTTATGAAAAGATACTTTTCATATTTTATAAGAAGAGAAAATTCATAGGAGAGATGGATTTTAGAACTTCCTATAGATGAGAATTGATTGTGCTTTTTTCTTTCTAAAAATATCCTTTTAAGATTCATGACTAAGATTTTATAAAATATCAATGGATAGTTAGGATGAAATACTAAATAGTGATATATACGAAGATCTCTAAATATTTATATAAATATAATACTAATATAAATATTATAAAATTTATTATATTTTAATATTATTTTAATATCTATACTAATATAATATTTTTATTAATATTAATAAAATATCTATATTAATATATTAATATTTATATTAATATAATATTAAAATATTAGTATTATATCAATAGAATAAATTATTATAATTTAATATTATAATATAATATATTAATATTATATTAAGATAAATATAATTATAATATTATTATTTATATAAAATTTTAAGAGCAAAAAGATATGTTCTTGTATCTATTAAGGGTATAATAGATATTCTATATAATTTTTTTTAAAAAAATAGATGCTCAATCAAATATAAGTCATTCTATAATAAATTATTTTTTATAATCAATTAAATATATTAAAATTTTATTTTTAAAAATAATTATTTAAAAATAATTTTATAAAAAATAACTTCCTAGAATCAAAAGTAAGATGCGTCTTTTTGATCCACACTTCTTGGTTAAAATTCATGCCAGAAGTTCGGTCTCAATTATAGCCAGGAAAGTACTATATGCCGAGTTCCCAACTATTTTGGTGGGCGGTCGGCACATCTTTTGGAGAAGACATCTTTTTTAATTATGTTGACTTGATCTACCTTTTTTTTTTTTGTAGTGAAATGAGGATTAGTGGATTATTTCTTGCATCTTTTTAGTGTACCACTAGATATTAAAATCCATGCGTTGCATGTGATAATAAAAAAAAAAGGAAGATATGTGAAAGAAAAATTATACATTTTGTTAAAATTAAATTAAATAATAATTAAAATTAATTAATTGACTTAATATTAAAAATAATTAATAAATAATTTTTTTTCTTAAAGATTAATATAAATTTTTTATTAAATTATAATAAATAATATTAAACATTCATAATGCCACTTATCAAAAAGTCATCAATCTAATATTTTCTATTAAATTATGATAAATAATGTTAAACACTCAGAATGTCACTTATCAAACTTTCAGAATGCCACTTGTCAAAAAATCATCAATCTGATTTTTTCTTTTATATATTATATTAGATTAGGGTTCTACCAAATATTCAATTCTCTCGGAGAAGGTTCTTCCATGTAACATGATTGAACGTTCACCAACCCATGGAATGATCACTCTCAAGCATGCTTGGGAAGAGAGAGCAGATAATTGTTCACAATGTTTGGAGATGGATAGCCATTACGTTCCTTTCCTAGATCGATAAAGATGACAGGGTCAAGGCAATGATGTTTGTCTCAAACATTGCACATTCAAACAATGTGGACTTGAAGAATACCTTAGAATATTTCAATATACATATTTCTAGAACGCTGCACAAATGTTCCGCTTTGGAAGTTAACACGAGAGTTGCTGCGATTTTGTCCGGTCAAAGTCGGGGAACAAACAAGCATATCGCAGTTGACTTTATTTATTTATTTTCTTTTTCAAGAAAGATCACTTATTTTAGTAAAAATATGTATCCATATCATATCTTTATTTCTCATACACGTAACACATTTAATCTTAAGACTGAATTTGGCAAGCAACCTGCTCGTCATTATTTGAGTAAACATGGTCATGAGTATAGACCTCCTTCTATGTATGTGACGCAATTCAAACGCTACCCTTCACGGTGGTGCTGTAGTTGTTCTGCTCATCGTAGTACCGGTTCCACAGCATGATTCCACCATACTTGGCAGTGCCCTTAATTGCCGGCAGAACCTGAGAAGTCAGCACGTCGGGGGGGATGTACCCGCTGCCGGCCGCATCGGTCGACGCCGGCAAGCCCAAGAAAAAGTTGGTCGCCGTCACGCTCGATATCCAGGTGCTCCACGCACCGGTCAAATTGTCGATGCTCCCCGAGGAGTACTGGCACGGTGGGTTGTTGTAGAACTGGATCCAGACATAGTCGAAAATCCCGGTCTGCAGCGCCGTGTTGAGGTGCGCGTCGGGGTACGGGCACTGTGGCGCCGCCGTGAGGTAGACCTTCTTTCCCTGGCTGCTGAACTGCGCCAGATCCTTTGCAAGGTCGTCGAAGAAGTCTCCGTTGGTCGCCTCGATGTCGAAGTCGATGCCATCGAGGACGGCGTCGCCGAGGGGGCGAGAGGAGGAGCTGCCGCCAAGGAAGTTGTCCCAGAGGTAGTTGGCGACGTTCTGGGCATCGTCGGTGGAGGAGAGGGAGTAGCTGCCGGAGCCACCGCCGAGGGAGAGAAGGACGATGACACCCTGGGACTGGCAGGACTGGATGTCGGAGGAGAGGCTGGTGCAGGTGCCTGCGTTGGGGTCGCAGTGGCCTGCGAGGTTGAGGACGGGGGTCTGGCCGTTGCCGAATGTGGTGAGGAAGGCGAGGATGACGTAGGCGTAGAGGCCGCTGGAGCAGGTGTCGGCGAGGGTGCCCTCATTGCCGTTCTGGCCCCAGTAGACAGCGATGCTGCCCGCATGGGAGCCGGCGACGAGGGCGAGGAGGAGGAGGGGGAGGAGTTGGTTGGTGGCCATGGTGAATATATGTAAGAGGAGAGGAAAGCTTACAATGGGGCTTCTCTTCTCCCCTGGGTTGAGGGCATTGGAGAGAGCTCGTGCCCCTTATATAAAGTGAGGCGCGGTGTGAATTGGCGCCTTTTTTTTTTCCTTTCGGATAGACTTGGAAGACTGACCATGGCTTCATTGACTGGAAATTAACCTGGGACAGCTGCTAACTGGGCTAGTCGTGCATGCATAAACAAAAGTCTTTAGCAGGCTCTATCTGCAATATCACCGCGGGTCCCCTAAGATGACGGCCGGTACAACGGCAAGACTGACGCCAAGTAAGATTTGGCCGCTGCCGACGTGAAGCTGTGAGTCGATGCAATTCGAAGTAAGAAATTTCATAGCCATTTATGACCGAGCATCAGATCAAATTCTTTCAAACTATGATGGATGACTCTCCATATGAACATTTTAACAAGTCAACGGAATTGAAAAGATATTATTTAGGCTGCACAATTACAGATGCATGCCCGTCTATCCTTCTACCCAAAGAAATATTTTACCATTTCCATCATAAAGTGGATTTTCTTTAAAAACAAAGAGGTACCTACTTCAAAGAGGAGGTGGAGGGGAACAAAAAACTTGAATTATATATCATTATCAGTTTGTCACTAGGTAATCATGTATCGAAGAAGAAGAATTATCATGATCAATTTGTTACTGGATAAACTTGTTTTCATAAATTATTGTTTTCAATATTTCACTTGTTAAACTTGTATCCTAATTACAATAGCAACTTGAATTAGCATTATCAATTCGTCAAAGGTTAAGCTTGTGTCCTCGCATGACTGGTTAAACTTGTGTTCTTGTAATAGCCTGGAACAATTGTCAGTTGTTGAAGTTGTGTTACCAATTTGTCACTAGTTAAACTAGCTAGCTAGTCACCGGTTAATCTTGTATCCTTGAATTATCATTATTAATTTGTCATTGGTTAAACTTGTGTTCTCGTGACAGCCTGGACCAATTGTCACTGGTTAAACTTATATCCTTAAATTATCATTATCAATTTGTCACTGGTTAAACTTATGTTCTTGTAACAGCCTCGCCAATTTGGTCCCTGGTATCAGGCAGTTAGTCAGGGGGAGACAGTAATATAAGGACGAAGTGGGCAAGGTATAACCATAAGTGGGCAACAAGGGTTTCGTAGTCTCACTACTTTTTCGAACATCAAATAAACTTGAACGGATAAGGAATGGTCAAAAAAAATGGATAACTATGTGCTTGAGATAATTGAGCCATCAATTACGCGATAACATTATCTTCTCTTTTCTTGTTTAAAAAAAAAACACAGGTTGAGTATGAAGAATCTGCAATCTCTTTGCTGTATTACCAACCATGTGGAAGCGCTCGCACGCAGCCTACGCGGACCTTTGACGTGGAAAATTCGCGGAGGGAATGCTTAAACGTGGATTTTACGGGTTCCACAAGAAACGACGTCGTGCTGCCGTAGGACTTTATAGAGTTGAAGCAAACGCCTTCGTGCCAGGATTTGGATCCGATATTCCACAAAAACATTTGTATGAGCACTAGAATTATTCTTTTTTTTCTTTTTTAGTGAGCAGGGAACTTCAAAGTTGGAAATAAAGCATATGACCTCCAAGTTAAGTAATAAAGAAACAAACAAATCAGAGGCTAGATGGCAACAAAGTCACCTTTGAATGTAACGGTCTCATCCTCCTGGTAACCATAACACGGATATATCAAACAACGCCTGTAAGTTGGCCTGTTCTATGACCAGCTAGATCTATTCCAAGAGTACTGCATCAATTAGGTACATTGGCTATTATATATAGAAGAGACGGATGTTTCGATAACGAAGTTTTAACAACCGTACATATTTAAAAAAAAAAAAAAGAGAGCTAAGTTTTTACGAAAAAAATGAAGCCACGGCTTGTCCATTTTAAATTGGCCGTGACATCTCCAATATTTTTCCTACTTTGCGTTTGAATTGGTGGCATCTCGGTGTTTTAAATTGGTGCCAGTATTTTGTCATTAACCGTTGATAGCTACATATGTAATACTGATATAGCACCTCAAATTCAAAAATCCTGGCTAGAAGTTGTCATAGGTGCTTTTTTAATCACAATTTGTTTGGATTTTTTGACTTTTTGTAACTAGTGCACAATCGATGTTGCACTAGATACATGCTTGCACGAGTCCGTCACATATATCCCTTTTTTGAGCCTTACCATCTATGCGAGACTGATGGTTTAAATCTATTCAAATCCAATTAAAAGTACTATAAATCTAATCATAAATATTATGGCTTGCCAATAATTAGCCTAGATGGGCATGTGGTGTGGCAATTCCTAATCTATATAGATAATCTTTTTGGAGAGAAGGAAGATTTTTCTCAATTTGCTCAACTCAAACTCCCAAAAAAAAACTAGAACGTAGAAGAATTGCAAAAGTATGGCATACGTCCTCTTTTCTTTCATTAATTCTCCACACTTCATAAACTAAGTATATGTAGACCCTATCCATAATAGGAGTGATGTTCTCCCTTACATACTTTAGGTACCAGGTATCCCAAAACAAACATGACCAATAGAAATAATTATGAAAAAATACTAAAATTTTATAGGTGGATTTTGACTTCTACATCAAATTTATTTTTTGTTGCTCCATCTAATTTCTTCACAGATTGAAAGATACTGTTTGATTAAAGTCTTTTTCAAAAAGAACGATTTGATCAAGCTGTTTTGAGGTCCAAATAATTGAATTTCAGAAAAATTTAAACTTGCCCAAAGTTGTATATGCCAAAAAGATATTCATTTCAAAAAAAAAAAAATCATATCAATCAGATATCATATGACAAAATTATGATCTCCTTAAATTTGACAAGCGACAAGTGACTCAACTTCCTGATATAATGAATCTTGCACTCTATTCTATCTGTGATGGTCAAGATGGTTTACATCGAGTCTAGAGATCCTCTTGGATCAATAGGCCATAGTAATCTAGAATTTTATCCAAAAAGATTGATATTACAGATATTATTTGAGTTCCTCAATTCTATATAAGTACTCAAAATCTATCTAGTATAAAGCTAATATGAAACTAAAAACACACCCATAGTCCTCATATTGTTAGTGAAAGTTGATAGAATATGTAATGGTGGTGGAACATACAACAATAGTATGAGAAACTATATAAAACAATGGAGAATACAACTTTTTCTCACAAACCCTTCTCCTTTTTTTTCTATTCTGGATACCACTTCACCACACCGTCAATTCTACAACAACCACCTATTTATAGGTATAAGAAATGACCTTTTGACTCCCCTAATAAATTTATCATTTAGACTTCCCATGTGACTCTTGGATTTTCCATGTGACTCTTGGCTTTTCCATGTGACTTTTGGTTTTTCCATGTGACTCTTGGTTTTTCCCACTTCAATTAAGTTTACAAAATGACCTTTGGATTTCTTCAAATATATTTAATATTTGCTTTTTCCAACACCCCCCTTAAACTTAATTGTTCTTTCTTCATCATGCCAAGAGAACTTTTAAACTTGGTGAAGAGCTCTGCTCCTAATGGTTTAGTGAATATGTCGGCAACTTGATCTTGTGTCTTCACATACAGTAGCTCTACTTCTTTGTTCTTCACATGTTCCCGGATTGAATGAAAACGCACATCAATAGGCTTGCTTCTTTGATGATACACCGGGTTCTTTCCTAGTGCAATAGCCGACTTGCTGTCAATGCTTATCTTGGTAGGTTCCTTTTGCTCAAAATGAACTTCCTTCAGCAAGCTTCTTAGCCATATAGCATGTGATACACATGCGGATGCAGCAACATATTCGGCTTCACATGTAGAAAGAGTAACAATAGGTTGCTTCTTTGACATCCATGAAAAAGCTGCATCTCCCATAGAAAATACAAATCCGGAAGTACTCTTCCGATCATCCATGTCTCCAGCCCAATCACTATCCGAATAGCCCACAAGTTCAAAGTTACTATGATGAGAATAAAATAGTCCATCAGTAATAGTACCTTGGATATAACGAAGAATTCTCTTTACTGCCTTCCAGTGCATTAATTTGGGCTCCTCCATGAATCTGCTGACTAGGCCGACTGCATATAGAATATCCGGCCTAGTACATGTCATGTACCTCAGACATCCTACCAAGCTTCTAAAGAGAGTAGGGTCCACAATCTCTCCTTCATCTTCTTTTGACAGCTTTGCTCCACAATCAACGGGGGTGCTTATAGGGTTACAATCTTTCATCTTGAATTTCTTCAAGATTTCTTTGGCATAACCTTCTTGAGATAAGAAAATTCCTTTTTGATATTGTTTGACCTCCAAACCCAGAAAATATGTCATTAACCCCATGTCTGTCATCTCAAACTCCTTCATCATGGCATGCTTGAACTCCTCAAACATTTGTAGATTATTACCTGTAAAAATAAGATCATCCACATACAAACACACAAGTAGAATGTTAGAATTTTTCTCCTTTACATACACAGCATGCTCATAGGGACATTGCTTGAAGCCATTTGCTTTGAAGTAGCCATCAATTCTTGAGTTCCATGCTCTTGGAGCTTGTTTTAAACCATAAAGTGCCTTCCTTAGCTTTAAAACCTTCTCTTCATGTCCCTTCTTCACATATCCTTTGGGTTGTTCAACATATACTTCTTCTTCTAGAAAGCCATTTAGAAATGCCGACTTCACATCTAACTGGTAGATGTTCCAATTACTCTGTGCAGCCAAAGAAATCACCAGACGAATGGTCTCCATGCGTGCTACGGGAGCAAATACCTCCTCGTAGTCAATTCCGGCTTGCTGCTTGTAGCCTTTAGCTACTAATCGAGCCTTATATTTCTCCACCTTTCCTTCTGCATTCTTCTTTACCTTATATACCCATTTCACTCCAATGGGTTCATGACCTTCTGGAAGAGTAATAAGTTTCCATGTGTTATTCTTCTGGATTGCCTTCATCTCTTCATTCATGGCCATCCTCCAGTTTTCATTCTTCACTGCTTCTTCAAAAGAGATTACATCCTCATTAGCATATAAACAAATGAGATTAAGGGGACTCGTCACCTCATAGAGATCTTGAATGCTTCTTGTCTTTCTGGATTCTTCATTTGAAGATGGAGATCTCGTGCTAGGTGATGAAGGTGATATGGGATCTTCAACTTGAGCCTTCACTTGTTCTTCTTCTTCTTGCACCTCTATCATGTTGGTGCCCCAATTCCAGATTCCTTCTTCATTGAATTTCACATCACGGCTTATGAGGATCTTCTTCGCCTTTGGATCATAAAGTTTGTATGCCTTGGATCTCTGATCATATCCTATAAAGATGCAAGGATAACTCTTGTCATCAAGCTTGCTTCTCCTTTGATCTGGGATGTGTGCATAGGCAATGCAACCAAATACTCTCAGATGAGATACATCTGGCCTATATCCATTCCATGCTTCTTGAGGGGTCCTTCCTTCAAGATTCTTTGTTGGGCAGCGGTTGAGAATGTATACCGCACAATTCACAGCTTCCACCCAAAACTCTTTTGGCATTTCTTTCGTCTTCAACATGCTTCTCACCATGTCAAGAATGGTCCGATTCTTCCTTTCTGCTATGCCATTTTGCTGGGGTGAGTATGGTGCAGTCAAAGTCCTCCAAATACCTTGAGATTTGCAGAACTCCTCAAATGCCTTCGAGGTGAACTCTCCTCCTCGATCTGATCTCAAAGCTTTGATTTTGCACCCGGTTTGGTTCTCCACAAGAGCTTTGAACCTTTTGAATGTCTCCAGGGCCTCACGTTTCTCCTTCAAGAGATACACCCAAGTTTTTCTGCTAAAATCATCAATAAATGTTAGAAAATAATGACGACCTCCAAATGAGGCCGGTGTGATGGGACCACAAATATCCGTATGGATGAGTTGCAAAGGCCTTCGGGCTTGATGAAATGACTCTTTTGGAAAGCTAGCTCTTGAGTGTTTTCCAATAATACATCCTTCACATATTCCTTCAGGGGTATCCTCAATGAGAGGTAATCCTTTCACCATTGCCTTCGAAGATAAGAGTTTCAAGGAACCAAAGTTCACATGCCCGAACCTCAAGTGCCATAGCCATGTGTCATCCTTCATGCATGCACTCAAGCACTTTGTCATAACATACTTGATGTTCAATATAAACATTCGGTTCTTGGTCATAGGTACTTTTGCAATCAGCTGATCATGTTTTCTTAAGTAAAGATATCTACCTTCCATAACAACATCAAATTCTTTTTCTAATAATTGACCAAGACTTAAGATATTTGTTTTCATATTAGGCACATAGTAAACATTAGAAATGAACTGTTGAGAACCATTCTTGAGTTGAATTAGGATTTTACCTATCCCCTTCACTTGAACTTTTGAGGTATCACCGAAAGAAACATTGCCTTCCACTGTCTCATCTAACTCTTTGAACATGTGTTTATACCCGCACATATGATTGCTTGCACCGGTATCCAAGTACCAAATATTTTCATTGGAACCTTCTTCTCCCTTCTCTGCTAGTAGCAAGATACCATCTTCTCCTTCCTCCTTCTTTGCATAGTTGACCTTCTCATGCACTTGGTTATTCTCATTATGGTAACATTCTGAGGAGTAATGACCATATTTACCACAAGTATAACATTTAATTTTACTTTTGTCATACCTTCGTCCTCCTCTTGAGAAACCTCGTTGCCTTCTTCCGCCAGAGGGACCTTGTGTGCTTTCTTCATTAGGTAAGACTCCTGTGCCTCCTCTTCCTCTGCCATGTCCAAAGGAACCTCGTCCTCGTCCACGGCCTCGTCCATGACCGTATCCGCGGGTATAACTATGACCGCGATTTATTTGACTGCTTTCACTAGTTGGGCCATCCTTCTTCTCATTGATGGTGAGCTTGCACTTCAAGGCTTGCTCCAAAGATTCTTCTTTCCGCATCAAGATCCTTTGCTCATGGACTTGTAGAGAACCCATGAGTTCATCAACTGTCATAGTGTCCACATCTTTGGACTCTTCAATTGCAGCTACAACATAGTCAAACTTCTGATCCAAGGATCTTAGGATCTTCTCCACCACACGCTTGTCCTCTACATTCTCACCATTTCTTTTCATTTGGTTTACATTAGAAAGAACCTTTGTGAAGTAATCCGAGATGGATTCTCCTTCCTTCATCTTCAAAGTCTCGAACTCGCCTCTCAACATTTGGAGGCGCACCTTCTTCACTTTCTCAACGCCCTTATGAGCGTTCTCAAGGATCTCCCAAGCTTGTTTTGAGTTGGTGGCACAAGCAACCTTCTCGAATCCGGCTTCATCTAGCCCTTGATAGATGAAATAAAGAGCCTTCTTGTCTTTTTTTCTTTGATCGACAAGCACCGTTCTTTGTGCCGCCGTTTGTGCGCGGTCATCTTGGGGTTCTTCATATCCCTTTTCAACAACCTCCCAAATATCTTGAGAGCCTAGCAATGCCTTCATTTGGATGCTCCAATTCTCATAATTGGTGGTGGTGAGTCGTGGAATGGGGAATTGCATGCTGTTGGACATATTTCCAACCTCCGAGCTCTGATACCACTTTGATAGAATATGTAATGGTGGTGGAACATACAATAATAGTATGAGAAACTATATAAAACAATGGAGAATACAACTTTTTCTCACAAATCCTTCTCCTTTTTTTTCTATTCTGGATACTACTTCACCACACCGTCAATTCTACAACAACCACCTATTTATAGGTATAAGAAATGACCTTTTGACTCCCCTAATAAATTTATCATTTAGACTTCCCATGTGACTCTTGGATTTTCCATGTGACTCTTGGCTTTTCCATGTGACTTTTGGTTTTTCCATGTGACTCTTGGTTTTTCCCACTTCAATTAAGTTTACAAAATGACCTTTGGATTTCTTCAAATATATTTAATATTTGCTTTTTCCAACAAAAGTGATATGAAGCAACTTTTACTATAACTTTATCCATGGCAGCTTGAAGTATGGACATTTTGGTAAGCAAAATGAAGATTTTGACTACTTCTCAAAGAGAAGTCCTATTTGGTTGTTGATAATATGAAGAAAGTTGGGATACGAGGCAGGGAGAGGATTCACATAAGGTCCTGCAACTTTTCAACTAATTAATCCACCTGCAAAGTGACCCTCCTCAATTACTAGAACCCCAATAATGAAAGCACCAAACATGCAAGGTGTTACAACAAAACCCAATCCAAAGTCTTAAAGAACACCAATCTACACACACAAGGAAGAGACTACAGGGGTCACCAATCCAATGCTTAAGTCAGTGAAAAAGAGTTTTGAAGAAAAGAGGAGAACAAGATCTAATCGGTAATGAATCAAATAGAAAGACCTTACGTACGTAGTATGTCAGGCTTTTATAGACATTGAGTCCTTGTCCCATCGGTGGACTTCAAAGTCCTAATCAGGTGAAAAATCATCCATGGTTGTCCTTATCCAACTAAACCATGAAAATTTGTCCAGCCAAAAAGGGTCTTCTTTCTCTTTAGCGCCATGCATCAGCTTGAAGGTCGAATTTGGTCCATATCACAGCTGCTAGAATGGCACAAACATATATTAGGGCTTGAAGGATTAGTGGATTATTTCTTGCATCTTTTTAATGTACCATTAGGGCTCTACCAAACATTCAATTCTATCTAGGAAGGTTCTTCCGTATAACAAGATTGAAAGTTCATCAATCCATGGAATGATCAATCTCAAGCATGCTTGGGAAGAGAGAGCTGATAAGTGATCACCATGTTTGGAGATGGATAGCCATTACGTCCCTTTCCTAAATTGATAAAAGATGACGGGGTCAAAGCAAAGATATTTGTCTCAAAAATTTCACATTTGATCAATTTGGACTTTAAGAATATCTTAGAATATTTCAGGGGAGGGCACAACGCATGTTAGAATGTATGGTTGGAAAGAAATTGAAGAATTTTTCAGAAAAAAAAGTGCTATGCTTCTTCGGTCTTTCAAACATCTCTTCTCTCCTTTAAACTCTGGAAGCATTTGTGCTCTAAGAATACATTGGAAGGGCATAATGAATTATGGCCGCAGCTGAGACCTTTGGATATCTAGAGATGATTGAGGAACTGCGTTTTGGGAGGAGTGGAAGAGGTTGACTTCAGAAAGTTTTTGAAGTTTCATTTTCTTTGATATTCTGACCCCGTTAACTTATGTTCTGTAGCTTTTATTTTTTTCTTTTCAACTGTTAATACCACTTTGTACATATTCCCTTGGGTGGCTTTCAGCTTCCCTATACATCAAAAAAAAAAAAAATCTTAGAATATTTCAATATACATATTTCTAGAACGCTGCACAAAAGTTCCGCTTTAGAAGTTACCACGAGAGCAGTGAGTTGCTGCGATTTTGTCCGGTCAAAGTCGGGGAACAATCAAGCATATCGCAGTTGACTTTATTTATTTATTTTCTTTTTCAAGAAAGATCACTTATTTTAGTAAAAATATGTATCCATATCATATCTTTATTTCTCATACACGTAACACATTTAATCTTAAGACTGAATTTGGCAAGCAACCTGCTCGTCATTATTTGAGTAAACATGGTCATGAGTATAGACCTCCTTCTATGTATGTGACGCAATTCAAACGCTACCCTTCACGGTGGTGCTGTAGTTGTTCTGCTCATCGTAGTACCGGTTCCACAGCATGATTCCACCATACTTGGCAGTGCCCTTAATTGCCGGCAGAACCTGAGAAGTCAGCACGTCGGGGGGGATGTACCCGCTGCCGGCCGCATCGGTCGACGCCGGCAAGCCCAAGAAAAAGTTGGTCGCCGTCACGCTCGATATCCAGGTGCTCCACGCACCGGTCAAATTGTCGATGCTCCCCGAGGAGTACTGGCACGGTGGGTTGTTGTAGAACTGGATCCAGACATAGTCGAAAATCCCGGTCTGCAGCGCCGTGTTGAGGTGCGCGTCGGGGTACGGGCACTGTGGCGCCGCCGTGAGGTAGACCTTCTTTCCCTGGCTGCTGAACTGCGCCAGATCCTTTGCAAGGTCGTCGAAGAAGTCTCCGTTGGTCGCCTCGATGTCGAAGTCGATGCCATCGAGGACGGCGTCGCCGAGGGGGCGAGAGGAGGAGCTGCCGCCAAGGAAGTTGTCCCAGAGGTAGTTGGCGACGTTCTGGGCATCGTCGGTGGAGGAGAGGGAGTAGCTGCCGGAGCCACCGCCGAGGGAGAGAAGGACGATGACACCCTGGGACTGGCAGGACTGGATGTCGGAGGAGAGGCTGGTGCAGGTGCCTGCGTTGGGGTCGCAGTGGCCTGCGAGGTTGAGGACGGGGGTCTGGCCGTTGCCGAATGTGGTGAGGAAGGCGAGGATGACGTAGGCGTAGAGGCCGCTGGAGCAGGTGTCGGCGAGGGTGCCCTCATTGCCGTTCTGGCCCCAGTAGACAGCGATGCTGCCCGCATGGGAGCCGGCGACGAGGGCGAGGAGGAGGAGGGGGAGGAGTTGGTTGGTGGCCATGGTGAATATATGTAAGAGGAGAGGAAAGCTTACAATGGGGCTTCTCTTCTCCCCTGGGTTGAGGGCATTGGAGAGAGCTCGTGCCCCTTATATAAAGTGAGGCGCGGTGTGAATTGGCGCCTTTTTTTTTTCCTTTCGGATAGACTTGGAAGACTGACCATGGCTTCATTGACTGGAAATTAACCTGGGACAGCTGCTAACGCCTAAGTGGCCTAGTCGGTGCATGCATAAACAAAAGTCTTTAGCAGGCTCTATCTGCAATATCACCGCGGGTCCCCTAAGATGACGGCCGTTACAACGGCAAGACTGACGCCAAGTAAGATTTGGCCGCTGCCGACGTGAAGCTGTGAGTCGATGCAATTCGAAGTAAGAAATTTCATAGCCATTTATGACCGAGCATCAGATCAAATTCTTTCAAACTATGATCGATGACTCTCTATATGAACATTTTAACAAGTCAACGGAATTGAAAAGCTATTGTTTAGGATGCACAATTATGGATGTATGCCCGTCTATCTTTCTATGCCGAAAGAAACATTTTACCATTTCCATCATAAAGTGGAATTTTTTTGAAAACTAAAAAAAACCTACCTCAAAGAGGAGGTGGAGGAGAACAAAAAACTTGAATTATCATTATCAGTTTGTCACCTGGTAATCTTGTATCGAAGAAGAACAATTATCATGATCAATTTGTTTCTGGTTAAACTTATTTCCATAAATTATCATTAATTATCAATATTTCACTTGTTAAACTTGTATCCTAATTACAACAGCAACTTGAATTATCATTATCAATTTGCCACTGGTTAAACTTGTGTCCTTGCATCACTGGTTAAATCTTCGTCCTTGAATTATCATGATCAATTTGTCATTGGTTAAACTTATATCCTTGTAACAGCCTGGACCAATTGTCAGTTGTTAAACTTGTGTTATCAATTTGTCACTAGTTAAACTTATCACTGGTTAAGTTTGTATCCTTGAATTATCATTATCAATTGGTCACTAGTTAGTTAGCTTGTATTCTCGTAACAGCCTGGACCAATTGTCACTGGTTAAACTTATATCCTTAAATTATCATTATCAATTTCTCACTGGTTAAACTTATGTTCTTTGTAATAGCCTCGCCAATTTGACCCCTGGTATCAGGCAATTAGTCAGGGGGAGACAGTAACATAAGGACGAAGTGGGCAAGGTATAACCATAAGTGGGCAACAAAGGTTTCGCAGAGTCTCACTACTTTATCGAACATCAAATAAACTTTAACGAATAAGGAATGGTTAAAAAAAAATGGATAACTATGTGCTTGAAATAATTGAGCCATCAATTACGCGATAACATTATCTTCTCTTTTCTTGTTAAAAAAAAACAGAACAGGGGTTGAGTATGAAGAATCTGCAACCTCTTTGCTTTATTACCAACCATGTGGAAGCGCTCGCACGCCGCCTGCGCGGACCTTTGACGTAGAAAATTCGCGGAGGGAATGCTTAAACGTGGATTTTACGGGTTTCACGAGAGACGACTTCGTCCTGCCGCAGGACTTTATAGAGTTGAAGCAAAATGCCACTCCTTCCTGTCAGAATTTGGATCCAATATTCCACAAAAACTTTTGTATGAGCACTAGGTTTATGGGTTTTTTTTTTTTTTTAGCCAGCGGGGAACTTCAAAGTTGGAGATAAAGCATATGACTTCCAAGTTAAGCAATAAAGAAACGAACAAATGAGAGGCTAGATAGCAACCAAGTCACCTTTGAATGGAACGCTCTCATCCTCTTGGTAACCATAACATAGATCTCACGCATATATCAAACTTCGCCTATAAGTTGGCCTGTTCTATGACCAGCTGGATCCACTCCAAGAAATCTGCAGCAATAAGGTACATTGACTATAATAGAAGAGATGGATGTTCCGATAACGAAGTTTTAACAACCACATGCAGTAAAATAATAATAATAATAAATAAATAGTAAGGTGGTTCGATCAACCAAAAAAAAAAAAGAGTTGGAAGTACCTTTACCTTCGATAGACGACAAACGGCAATGGCAGCGCCAAAGGTGGGGAAGGAAGAGGGTTTCGCAGACGACAACGGCAGTGGAAAGGTGCGAATGGCAACGGCGGCCGGGGGCGCTGATAGCAACGGCGGCCGGGGGTGCTGACAATGGAAGAGAGGCACTCACCAGCAGGAAGAGAGGGGAGGAGAGCTCAAAGAGGGAAAGGGGAGAGGGAGATCTCGATTGGAGAGTGGAGAGTGGAGAGAGGAGAGGAGAGAGCTCGGAGAGGGGAGAAGGAGGGGGGAAGGAACTTGGTTTCGCATGAAAAGACGTCGAATTGACGTGCATTGAATGCAGAAATATGAGCGACAAAAATTTTCGTTGCTAATACTATTATTAGTGACGAAAAATTATTTTCGTCGTCAATAATTTCTGTCAAAAATTTTTTTTTACTAAAAAATTTTTTCTTTAAAAAAATTTCGCCCAAAAAAAATTATTAGCAATGAAAATAAAATTTCATTGTTAATAAATTTATTAGTAACAAAAATTTGATTTTCATCATCAATAATTTCTACCAAAAAATTTTCTCACTAAAAAAATTTTCTCTCTAAAAAATTTCATCCAAAAATAATTATTGGTGAAGAAAAAATTCATCATTAATAACTTCATCAGCAACAAAAATTTAATTTTCGTCGCTAATAAATATCGTTTAAAATTTTTTTTTTCTTCTAACAATTTTTTCTTCAAAAAAATTAAAAAAAATATTTTTAAAATAGTTTTTTTGATGAAAATAATTTTCATCACTCATAAAAATTTGTTTTCAGTTAATAAATTTTTTTTTCATAAAAATTGATTAAAATAATAATTTTAAAATATAGTTGTTGATGAAAATGTATTTACATCATAAATATATTTTTTAAAAAAATTTGATAAAAAATTTTAAGCCCTATTTGTGATGAAAATTTATTTTACGATGCTAATAATTAAATATCTTTTCAATAATAATTTTATAAAAATTTAATTTTGGATTTTTCCCATCAAAAAAATTTTTCATCCCAAAATTTTAAAAAAAATGACATTAAAAAAATATTTGTGATGAAAAATAAAATTAATTTTCTTTAATCTAAAAATTTTTGGTCTAAAAAAATTTTTCAAAATAATTTCATCAAATAAATTAATTTTTTATTAGTTAAAAAAATTTATATAAATAGTTAATATATGATTTTTTCTCCAAAAAAAACTTTTTTTTTCAAAAAAAATACGTACATAAAAAATAAAATTACGATGAAAAATTTAATTTACGTCGCTAATAATTGTTATAAAAACAGCTCTTCGACTTTTGCAATGGAATGGGCGCTATGGAAGATCGATAGCTTTGAAGTCTCTGATCTCTAAGGAGCTTATCTTCTTCTTGGAGTCCTCATTCTGAAAGTCTCTGATCTCTAAGGAGCTCATCTTCTTCTAGCAGTATGCACGTAAAAAGATTATAAAGAGAAATGCTAATATAATCTAATGACGGATCACTACTTTTCCCACCTTCCAACTACAAGTCCTCAGTTCCGTACGTGAGCTTGGAAGTGTTGGGAAGGATTCCTCATGAGTGTAGAATATGGTCCTCCATCCAAAATTGCTAATCCAGATGACCATGTCGATACCACAACAGGAAGAAAGAAGAGATATAAAAAAAAGAATACAATCAAATACATGAATCAGCCCAAAGCTTACCCCCACGGGATATACAAGTTTCACTATAAAAAAAAGAATAAATACAAGAGGATATCACACTCTCTCAACTCTCATACATCAATCTTTCTCTCTCTCTCTCAACAAGAAGCATAAAACCCTTACACAACTATCACAAAAAAAACCCTTAAGAAGACCCTTTACCGCTATCTACTGCACCTAGCCACTTTTGTGTTGTCCACAGGCCATCAGGCTTTTTTTAAAGACTCAAAAATTGAGTCCTGATTGAAATCTCTCTTGTTAGGATATAAAATACTTTTCTGACTGTTAGATCAACTCTGCACGCATCTTGAACCGTCCGATCGTGCAAAATAGCCTCGAATCGTGCCCCAAGACCATCAGAATGCACGTTCCCGTACGTGCATCACGTGAAATTAACTCTGGACCATGACAGTCCACTCACACATGGACCACGATTCCCGCACTCACGCATGGTGGACCGTGCATGCATCGCATGCCTCACATGCGGGTGCACCTTGGACCATGTAGTGGACCGCACGTCCGCATCCTAGGCCGCGCACTACGGGCCACGTGCCTGCGAGCTTCTCCTCTAAGGCCTCGCATGTTGTTCTCTACTGTGGGCTTCTCCATCTTGGGCTGCTGTGGGTCAAATTCGAAGCACCAAAATTCAATAATTTCAACTCGACTCGACATTCAGCCTCCATATAACTTTGAGAGCTTCTGAATAATCTCGCCACCATACCCTGGGGCATATATTTGACTGCTTATGGATAAATAAATATGAGAGTCGAGCCAGACCATTCGATCCTATCTCTGTCATATGCTGTGACCTGCCTGACTTAAGATCTGCTCAAATTAGCTTCTTGCGGCAATAGAAACTTCACCTTACGATGTCGTCTGTTATCTTTCCGAGTCTTTCATTTCATACCCAATCCACTTGTATCTGGAGCTCCACCTTACTCTAAGCTCCCACTGGCTCCTGAAGGTCCACCTCGCATTGAGCTTCTTATCAAAAGGTAATGTCCTCCATACCTCTTCTTCTTTATCACAATCCTACCATCGCATAAAATCTTTATAATTTCATTCTCAGCTCTCCACCTGTAGCTGCTTGAATCCAGTCTGCTTAGTGAAATCTGATTACTCCTAAAACTGGATATGTATCGGATCTCGTCCAATTTCTTCACTACTCCATCATGGGTCTATAAGCTGATAGTCTCAATGTCCTTGATCGCACAGCTCGATCCATTCGGCATATGAACAGTACCCTCATTGCTCTCTATGAAGTCAAACAGCTCCTCTCTGTAACAAACATGATGCGAACATACAGAATCTAAAATCTGCTATGGAAAAGAAGTAGATATCTCATCAGATATCAGAAGAATATCATCACTTTCTTCTGTATCGCTATCTTGGACAGCCATCACAATAGTCTTTGTCCGATCTCTGAGCTGTGGGCAATCTCTGACTTGACACTCCAACTTGTCAAATATGTAACACCTGATCTTGCTGTAGTCTCTTGACGTGGACCTGAACCGCTCACCTTACGATCCTCTGTCTCTTCATCCTCTACCACCACCAGTCACTGCCATAGCCGAGTCGCCATCTGAACTCGAAGCTCGATTTTTCTGTCTGAGAATCTCATTCTGGAGAAGTACAGAAGTGACCTCATCCATCTTAATAATGCTCTTCCCCACAAAAAGAGTAGTCACCAAAGACTCAAAAGAAGGAGAAAGCGATGAAAGCAAGACCAACACCCTAATCTTCTCCTCAACCTTTTCACCAATGCTTAGGAGATCAGTGAGAATTTTTTGAAAGTTACTGAGATGCTCCTATATGCTCTATCTCTCGCTCATCTACAACTGGTAAAACTGCTACCAGAGAAAGAGAACATTACTGAGTGACTTCGTCATGTGTCTCTCCTCGAGCTTCATCCACATCACTGTCGGAGAAGTTTAGCTAAGCACATGATCATTATATCATCCATCAAGTACAAGCAAATCATACTTACCACCTGCATCTGGAGCCACTTTTAATTCTTCTCCTTTGTGATAGTCGGCTTCTTCTCGCACAAAATAGTATCAATCAACCCTTGTTGGATAAGCACATCCTTCACCCTTACTTGCCATAGGGAGAATTGTTCTTCTCATTATATTGGTTGATCTTCATCTTGATTGAGCATATCTTCTCCATCTTCTTCAACCTCGATCAACAGTGATACAACTTGGATAATCGTGTGCTCTAATATCACTTGTTGAGAAAGATCCCTTACGAGTGCGGAATATAGATCCTTCGTCCAAGATCGCTAATCTGGGTGATGATATAGATATCACAATAAGAAAAAAAAATATTAAAAAAAATACAATCAAATATGAGGATCAGTCTAAGACTTACCTCCGCAGGGCATGTAAGCTTCACTATGAAAGAAAGAATAAATATTAAAAAAAAATCACACTCTCTCAACTCTTATATATCAATTTCTCTCTCTCAATAGAAGCATAAAACCCTTATAAAGCTCTCACAAAAAAAAAAAAACTTAAGAAGACCCTCTATCGCTACCAGCTGCATCTAGTCGCTTCTGTGTTGCCCATCAGGCCTCTTTTAAAGATCCAAAAATCAAGTTTTGATCGAAATCTGACTCTTATTAGGACTCAAAATATCCTTCTGGCCGTTAGATTAACCCCGCACGCATCCCGAATCGTCTGATCGTACAAAACAGCCTCAAATCGCACCCCTCGACCATCGAATCATGCATTTCCATGCGTGCAATGCATGAAATTGACCCTGGACCATGGCGGTCCATGCCTCGTATATGGATCGGAACTACTGTGCAGTGGACCGCATGTGCACTGCACGCCGCGCGAGCGGTGGACCACGCATCTGCATCCTAGTCCTGGGTCGCATGCTGTGGGCCGCACACGCATATGGGCTTCTCCTCTTGGGCCTCATGTACTGTTTTTTGTTGTGGGCTTCTCCATCTTGGACTACAGTAGGTTGAATTCGAGATGCAAAAATCCAACAAGAAATCACCCCCAAAATCTCCAAGACCTACGCCAAGGTCGTGACCTACCCGAACTAGAAGCTCCAAATCAAGCTAGCCCGGGATGGTAGAGTCATCGGCCTATTCACCGTCGATGTTGGGTTCCTCGACAATGAGAAGTCTGCGTTGTACATCGAGGTCTACCGAAGCCGTCTAGGGTTCAAGAATAACAAGCTTTTGAGCAAACGCCCACTCAAGCCGGTCTTGCGCCCGGCCAGTAAGTGGCTCAGTGAACTGCCCAAGGGTGCAGCAGTATAAGATAGCAGGTGGAGGGATGGTCATGACGGCGATGATCGGCATGCAGGAGGAGGGGTTTACGAAGATAGGTGCCGCTGGAGAGATGAACTGGGCGATGAGCCACTACGCCATGGAGGGTGCAAGTAAGGGGGACGAGCACAATTTCTTGGCCTGTTTTGGTCCATAGGTGTAAACAAGCGTTGAGCTAGGGTGAGAAGCTAACGCTTTTCCTCTTTTTGTCTCCCTCTGTTTTTGTTTATATATTGAGGGCTATAGCTACTTGGAGCAATGCGTTAGTGCTCAACAGGCAAGGGATCTCACATGTACATATATGATGGACTGCAAATGCTCTAGTAACACAATGCTTAATAATTCTGTCACAATTTTTCTTTTCCATGCATGCTATGATTATGGGCATACATGTTGTAAATGGATACATGTTATTTTCATCAAAAAAATGGATACATGTTATGAGCCCTAAGCTGTAATCACACCTGCTGGCAACTTTGGAGGGAACGTAGCAACAAGTTCTTTCCTAAGAAATCTTCCTCTATCCATTCTAGGCTCCATTATCGCTCATTTTAAGTTCTGAAGTGCATTGTGTTCCTTCTAAGAATGCTAGCCCATGCACATAGAGTCATGGTTCTCTACCACCCTGGAGATGTAACTAGGTTCTTTAACAAACCTTAATCTATTTTCCTTATATTTGTATATCCTCCTCTTCACTAATAAATCCGGGGAAATGCTTGACCCCTCTTCATTTCTTTATTATTATGATTTTTTAAAGAAAGTAAAAAAGAGGAGCCCTAAGCCGTCAATGCTAAACTGTAGGATGCTACTTCAATGCAACATGCGCTGTTGTATGTATGGACGATTCCAAGACTAGCATGGAAAAGCTTGATAGACTTTGCTTCAAAATAAGTTATTTTGTTGACATAGTATGGGCATGCGGCGCTTCTCTTGAGGGCTTACCTAGTGGTCAATAGTAAATTTTCGTTGCAATGATGATACCACATCACCGTTGTAATAAACCAATCAATAGTCAAAAATGGATGAAATACAGGAGTATAGTGTGGGGTATTATCTACGAAAACTGATGAAATATACGAAAACTGATGAAATATAAAAGTTGTCATTGGTTTATTATAGATTTGATATGGTATCACCATTGTAATGAATATTTTTTCCTAATGGTACATGGGCCTAAGAGATGCGACATTGCATGATGGAAAATTTGAAAACTATATACACATCTCTTTCTTGTAGTGATGTAAATGTTTGCATTCACGATCATCATCATCTTCTCTTCTTCCTTGTGATACAGATCTCAAGTATAAATCTCATTGGCAATGCAAATTTGCTACTCAATGAACTCTCCTTGTGGTGCAAATCTCAAATATAGATCTTATTGACAATGCAAAATTTCCTACTCAAGAAACTTGTTGTGAGCTTGTATATATGATTAGCTATCCTCCGTGGTAATGTAAAAGATGGAGTTTAACACACTTTTATGGGAGGAGAGCTTAACATATGCATATTACCTTTTAACAAAGGTAATTCACTTCCTAAAAAAAAAAAAAAAAGGGTTATTTGCAGGAATTGTTTTTATTTGGAGTTTAGTGGCAAAGAATCAAAAGTTTTATCTGATTCTGCAAGTCGTGGAAGCAATGAGGTGACGACAAACAACTCTCCCGAGACAACCCTTATGATGAGACATCATAAGCTCCCCTGTAATTTCTGCATGTTGTAGCTTTTATGCAGAGCCTTACCTGACCATCTAGGGCTAAAATTTCCTGTATATTAGTGTTTTATTATCGTGATCTCATTTATGACGCGGGGAGCTATAACGTGGCCCAGAAGGTGTTGGGATAATGAGTAATCTAGAAGAATAAATAAATAGAATAAAAATTTATGCTCATAATAATATTAAAAATTTAAAAAAATTACATCAATGGTAAAATATTAGATTTTTTTTTCTCGTCGTTTGATCGAAGCCTACGTCCACACAAGGATCAGAATAAGTAAGAGCTTCCACTATAATAATAGTTTATAGCACAAAAGAAATTTTTCTGACTTTACATCGGAAACACCACTTTTGATACAAGAAAGAAGAAATCCAAAGATTTAAAAAACTTATAGAAAAATCTTTCTCGATGAAATAACTCTAACCCAAGATTGAGAGAACTCCTCTGATTGACGTTCTCTTATCTTCTTTTCTTGAATGAAGCATCCTCTTCAAGCCTCTCTTCTTCTCTCTCTCCCTTTCCTTGGGTGGCTCACAGCCTTCTAATGACTTTTTTTTTCCTTTTTTCAACATTCTCCTCCCATGTCCACGGACCTCCCTTTATAGGCCAAAGGTTAGAGATCGTCACGGACTCTTTTTTTCGCATAACAAAAGGTTTCCGCACATCACAAATTTCGAGCTGCAAAGGATTCCGCACTGCACTCTTATTCCTCGCGCTAACCACCTTTTCTCGCCACCTCTCAGTTGCCATGGTGGGTCCCATTGAGGAGGGACCACACCAACAATCTCTCCCTCCCGACTCATATGGAAGATTCTATCAAGCCTACAGCGCCCTTGCACTTCATCGGTTTCGTTCCTGAAACTGGTTTCATCAATATATTAGAACAGTTTTCTTCAGTGTCGACTTTTTCAAGCTTGAACTACTTCATCTCCAGTGCATCTCAAATCCAATGATATTTGACGTCGATGTGTTCATTCTTGAATGAAATGTTAGATTCTTACTTAGATGGATGGCACTCTGACCATCACTGTAGATGACATATATCTCTTTCTCCCTGCTAAGCTCCTCCAATAAATTCTTTAGCCATGATACTTCTGTGTTGGCATCCATTATGGCGATGTATTCTGCCTCCGTCGATGACAGCACGACATACTTTTTAACTTTGATTACCACGATACTGCTCTCCCTAAGAAGATCATCAGATAACCTGCTGTGGATTTTTGTGTGTCCACATCTCCTGCCATATCTGCATCTGTGTAAGCATGTAGCATATGATCTCCACTGCCATAGCATAGACATGTCCTAGATGTTCTTTTAAGGTACCTCATTATTCATTTCACTGCTTCCCAGTGCTCCTTCTTGGGGTTTGAAAGAAACCAGCTGACCACACCAACTGCATGAGCAATGTCAGGCCTGATGCACATCATAGCATACATAAGACTCCCCATAATAGAGGCATAGGGAATCTTACTCATCTCTACTTGATCCTTCTTACTCTTTGAACTTTGCTCTTTAGTCAACTTAAAGTGTCCTGCAAGCAAACTCACCACCGACTTCGATTTACTTATATTGAATCGATCCAGCACTTTCTCAATATAGGTCTTCTGTGACAACCATAGCTTTTTGGATCTTCTATCTCGAGTGATTCTCATCACCAAGATTGTTTTGGCTTGTCCTAAGTTTTTCATCGCGAATGCCTAACCTAACTTCACCTTCTGATCTTTGATTTTGGCAATGTCGTGTCCCACAATTAGCATGTCATCCACATATACCAGGAGTATGATAAAATTATCGTCATAGAATTTTTTCATGAACATGCAATGGTCAAAACTTGATCTCTCATATCCGTTCTCCATCATGAAGGAATTGAACTTCTTGTACTACTATCGCGGTACCTGCTTCAGCCCGTAAAGATTTTTCTTCAAGTGGCACACGAGGTTCTCCTTGCTTTTTATTTTGAATCCTTCTGGTTGCTCCATATATATCTCCTCCTCCAAGTCATCATAAAAGAATGCCGTCTTTACATCAAGTTGTTCCACCTCAAGATCTAAACTGACAGTGAGATCGAGGATAACTCGAATAAACATAAACTTCACGATGGATGAGAAAATCTCTTTAAAATTGATGCCATTTTTCTAACCAAAATCTTTCACAACTAACCTCGCCTTATACCTTGGTTGTAAACTATTCTCTTGTGGCTTCAACCTGAATACTCATTTATTTTTAAGTGCTCGCCTTCTCTTAGGCATCTTCACCAACTCATATATATTATTTTTCTGTAAAGAATTCATCTCCTTCTTCATTGCCTTCATCCACTCTTCACTATGCTGGTGCTCCATGGCTTTGGAGTAGGACTCAGACTCCCTCGCATCTATTAATACCATGTAATCCTATGTTGGATATCTCACGGACGGCCTCCGCTCTCTTATGGATCTCCGAACCTCTTATACAGGTAGTTCAGCATGCGACTCTATTTGAACACCACCCACACTCTCCTCAGCTTCGTGATTGATATTTATACTATCATCTGCAGTTGCTCCTCCATCATCAAGACTCCTTGGGGTAGTATCTGGGCACAAATCTATAAGGCTGCACAAGGACGACTTTAGCTTGTTAGGTATTTTGAAGTCGTCGATTGTCAGATCTTTCAAGAAAACAACATCACAACTGTGCATGATCTTCCACTCCACAGGATCCTACAATCGATAATCAAACTCTCCGTCCTCACCGTAGCCCAAGAATATGCACTGCTTCGCTTTGACATCCACACTACAAGAAAACAGGGATTTTGCGATCAAATTTTTCGATTAAAATTTACGATCAATTTTGCGATCGACTTTGCGATCAAAATTTTTTATGATCGATTATTAAAAAATAATATAGCGATCAAAAAATATCGATTGCAAAATCAGTTACAAAATTAAAATTTTACGATCGATAATAAAAAAACTAATATAGCAACCAAAAAAATTATTTACAAAATTAAAATTTTATGATAGATTTTGCAATTGAAAAGCTGAATATAAAAATAAATTAAAAAAATATTAATTTTTTATAGATTTGCAACCATAAATTCGATTGCAATAATTTTTAATTATTTAATTTAATTTTTTTAAAAATTTAATAGTCAATTTTTTGGATGCAAAATAGATTTATTATTTTGCAATCAAAAAAGTAGTTGCAAGCTTTTCATTTTTTATTTCTATTAAAAATTTTACGATCAAAAAATCGATCATAAAATTTTTGACTTATTTTTAATCTATAAATAAGTTTGCGATCAATTTTTTTATTGCAAAAGTTTTTAAATATTTTATAATCAAAAAATTGATCATAAAATATTTTAATTATTTTTTTAATCTAAAAATATTTATGATCAATTTTTTGGTTATAAAATATTAAAAAATTTATGATCACAAAATCGATCATAAAATATTTGAATTATTTTTTTAATCTATAAATAAGTTTGTGACTAATTTTTTGATCATAAATTTTTTAAATATTTTACAAAAAAATTTGATCATAAAATATTTAAATTATTTTTTAATTTAAATATATTTATGACCAATTTTTTAGTTGCAAAGTATTAAAAAAATTTAAGATCAAAAAATCGATCACAAAATACTAGAATTATTTTTTTAATCTATAAATAATTTTATGATCAATTTTTTGGTCATAAAATTAATATTTTATGATCAAAAAATTGATTGCAAACTTATTTATAGATTAAAAAAAATAATTTAAAAATTTTATGATCAATTTTTTGGTTATAAAATTTTTAATATTTTACAATCAAAAAATTGATCATAAATATATTTTATATTCGAATATATTTTACTTCAATCGGACATCATTATCATGATCAATTTAGTACGGAATAATTTGAAATATTAAATAAAAAATGAGTGATCAAAAAATTAAATATCGTCTGATTATAAGATAATTTTTTAAATAAATGATCTTTACTATTATTTTAATCATTTGTATAGTGATGATTGTAAAATTTAAATCATGCATATATGAACCATCCATGTTAAGCTGATCTTACAAAAGCACAAGTATAATTACTTAAGGACTTTAAGAATGAGTATCAAGAGACATATAGTTTTAGATGGTTCATATACATACGGTTTGAATTTTACAATCACTACTGTATAAACAATCAAAGTAACAGCAAAGATCATTTATCTAAAACATCATCTTATAATCGAACGTTGTTTGATCTTTTGATCTCTCATTTTTTATTTAACGATCCAAATCATTCCATACTAAATTGACCATCATAATCATATTCGATTAAAGTAAAATTTTGATAGTGTGCTATAAATATCATCAAAATTATTATTGTAAATTTTTGAATCCACCGATGGTCTCTATCTATCAAATCATCATACGGTCGTTCGTGATCATCAAAATTAAATTTTATTGATCGACATAAATAGGGCTACCGAATTGAGGTAATCTTTTGTAACAATACTCAAATAATAATTATTTAGATAATGAACGGTGGAGATGGACTTTAAATTTTAAAATTATATCATATTCAGATAAAAATAGAAAAAAATTATATTCGATTGTAAAATATATTTGCGATCAATTTTTTGATTGTAAAATATTAAAAAATTTTACAATCAAAAAATCAATCATAAAATTTTTAAATTATTTTTTAATTTATAAATAAGTTTATGATCAATTTTTTGATCATAAGATATTAATTTTATGACCAAAAAATTGATCATAAAATTATTTATAGATAAAAAAATAATTTAAATATTTTGCAATAAATTTTTTAATCATAAATTTTTTAATATTTTATAATCAAAAAATTGATCATAAATATATTTAAATTAAAAAATAATTAAAATATTTTACAATCAATTTTTTGGTTGTAAAATTTTAAAAAAAATTTATGATCAAAAAATCATTTGCAAACTTATTTATAGATTAAAAAATAGCTCAAAAATTTTGTGATCAATTTTTCGATCGCAAATTTTATTATTATGAAATATTAAAAATTTACAATCAAAAAATCAATTATAAAATTCTTGAATTATTTTTTTAATCTATAAATAAGTTTACGACTGATTTTTGGTTACAAAATATTAATTCTACGACCAAAAAATTGGTTGCAAAATTTTTAATTTATTTTTATTCTATAATTAAGTTTGCAACTGATTTTTTGATCATAAATTTTTTTAATATTTTACAACCAAAAAATCGATCGTAAATTTAAATTTTGAAAAAAAAATTAATTGGTGCTACTGATTTCTTCTTTATAACCCACCTTCTTCGCCTCCCCTCCCTAGTATTTTCCCCTCTTTCCTTCCTCGACCGCCCACGATGGCTTCCCCTCGTCGGCACGCTCGTGACAGCCTCCCCTCCCCTCCCCTCCCCGGTGCTCGAAACCCCTCTTCCTTTCTCCGGCCCACCCGTGACGGCCCGCCCTCCCCTTCCCGACGATCGTTCGCGATGGTCTACACTCGCCAGCCCCCCTCTCCTCTCCAACGACCGCCTGCGATGGCCTCCACTTGCCAACCCACGCATGACGACCTCCCCTCCCCTCGTCAACCCACCCGCGACAGTCTCCCCTCCTCTCCCTAGTACAAGACCCCTCTCTTCCCCTCCCCGGCCTGCCTGCGATGGCTCATCCTCCCCTCCCCTGCAACTGCCCGCAACGACCTCCCTTTGCTGCCTACCCGCGATGGCCCCTCTCCTCTTCCCAACGACCATCGGCAATGGCATCCCCTCACCGGCCCGCCCGTGATGCCCCCGTCCCCATCGGCCTCCCCATGCCAGCCCATCCTCCCCTCCCCGACGATCGCCTGCAACGGTGTCCCTTTATCGGCCCGTCCGCAACAACCTCCCTTTACTGTGAGCCGTGAGAAACAGGCGGAAAACACCCTTGGTCCACAATGGACTGCGAGAAACCGAGGGGAACCGATCTTTGGTCCACGCATAGCTCCATGGACCGTGCCAACCAAATTTTATTTTAAATAATAATATAAAAAATAAAATATATAAAAAATAATATAATAAAAATAATATAAAATATAAAATTATAAAATTAAAATTTTATGACCTATTTTATGATCGATTTTAAAAATTAAAATATTATAAAAAATAAATTATGATTGATTTTGTAATCAATTTTTTAATTAAAAAATTTAAAAATAATTAGCGGTAGATTTTATGATTGATTTTTTAAATAAAAAAATATTTTAACAAAATCAATGATCAATTTTATGATTGATAAATTAATTAAAAAAATAAAAATAATTAACGATAGATTTTATGATCAATTTTATTAATAAAAAAATTTAAAAATAATTAATGACTAATTTTGCAACTAATTTATTAATAAAAAATATTTTAACAAATTTAGCAACTGATTTTATGATCAATTTTATCAATAAAAAATTTAAAAATAATTAACGATCGATTTTATGATCAATTTTATTAATAAAAAATATTTTAACAAAACTAACGATCAATTTTATGATCGATATATTAATTAAAAAATTAAAAATAATTAGTGATTGATTTTGCAATCAATTTTATTAATAAAAGATTTAAAAAATAATTAATGATTAATTTTGCAATCAATTTATTAATAAAAAATATTTTAATAAATTTAGTGATCGATTTTAGCGGTTGATTTTGTGAATGATTTTGCAACCGATTTTAAAAAATAAAGTATTATAAAACTTAAATTATTTTTTTTATTTTTTGGTTGCAAAATTTTGCGATCAATTTAAATCGGTTGCAAAGTTTTGCAACCAGAATTTTTGCAACCGATTAAAATCAATCACAAAATAAATTAGCAACTGATTTTTATTATTTTGTAATCGATATTTTGATTGCTAAACTTTTGTTTTTTTTGTAGTGCTAGTTTGGATCTCTCATCTCTGAGAATATGCACGAACGTCCTGCATCCAACAACTTTAAATAATCATAAGAAACATCTTTCCTTAACCTACTCTCTACGGTGTATCACCCTCAAGAGCATAGGAAGGAGAAAGATTAATAACATAGACTGTAGTCATTAATGTCCTCCCTAAAATACTTTCGATAGTTTAGCATGAGAGAGCATGCTCCTAATTCTCTTGCAAATCGTCCTATTCATCCTCTCAACAACACCATTCTGCTGTGGCATCTTAGGCACCATCTTTTTCAATCTGATGCCATTTTGTTGACAGTATTTCTCGAAAAGACCTCTATATACTCCCTCGTTGTCCGTCCGTATGCATTTCAGCTTTCACCCAATCTCTCTTTCGGTAGAGACGTGAAATTGCTTGAATATATCGAGCATCTGATCCTTCATTTTGGAAGCATAAGCCTAAACTTTTCGAAAGTGATCATCAATAAAAGTCACAAAGTAAGAGGATCCATCAAGAGTTTTATCATTCATAAATAAACATTACTGTGAATAAGATCTAATGCACCAATTCTTCTTTTAAAAGAAAGATTTTAAAAAGAAACTCGAGTTTGCTTATCCATTAGGCAACTTTCACATGTCTTCAATCCAGAACCATTAATAGAGCCTTCTTCTTGGTCAAAATTGACATCCCTTTTTGGCTCATATTCTCAGTCGCCGATGCACAATTCTAAGGTAGCAGGTTCTTTCACTACATTCACCTCATCTTCATCGACCTTGGCTTGCATGAAGTAGAGAGAGCCTTACTTGATGCTTCTGGTTACTATTAGTGATTTTTTGGTCAGCTTCCACTTGCCATCTCCAAACACATTGTAGTAGCCCTCCCATCTAGTACCCTATCGACAATAGGTTTTGGTGGATATCTGGTAGATGTCGAATATTTTTCAATGCTAACCTATATCTAAGCTTATGATCAGCACAATATCTCCGACGGCAATGATTTTTGATTCTCCAACGTTTTCCATCTTTACCGTCCCAAAATCATCAGAACGATGAGACGAGAATAATTTCTGCCTCGCTGTAACATGATATGAAGTGACCAAATCAATCACCCAAGTAGAGTTTTGGCCAGTAATACCTATAAGACCATCATCTGTTGTGCCACAGACAATGATCACCTCTCCACCTGAAGCTACTGTTGTCGTCTGATCATTATCCGAGCTAGAATCACCACCCAATTTGTTCTTCGGCTTCTCCTTCTTCAATAATCGGCAAACTTTCTTGAAGTGGTCCATTTGCCGTAGTTGTAACATCTACCACTTCGAGACTTGGATCTCTCCTATGATTTGGCATGATCATCATCTGAGTTAGATTGGGTCCCTGTATTTGCTTCTTCCTTTCCTTTCCGTGATGAGGGCCTTATTATGGCTCGAGACCCTTGCTCCTTCCTTTGGCTTCCTCGTTAAACATACAATTTTTCACCATCATCAAGGCTATCGAACCTTTTAGTGAAGAATTGCTTAGAGATATCATCAGAGTCTCCCAACTATCGAGCAAGGAACTCAACAACAATAGGGCCTGGAGCTCTTCATCTAATGCCATCTTTTTTATTGCGGCAAGCTAGTTCACTACATTCTGAAAGTTCCTTAGATGCTCCACCATAGAAGTCCCTCTCTATATTTCATGTTCACTAGTTTGCGCATTAGGAACACCTTGTTCTGTGCTTCTTTCTCTCGTACAAGCTTTTCAGTTTCAACTAGAAGCTGTGTGCATTAACCTCCATTAAAACATAGTGGAAGATGCTATCATCAATCCACTGTCGGATGAGCCCAACGGTTTTATGATTCAGCTTCTCTCATTCTCTATCTGACATCTTGTTGGGCTAAGCAATAACTCCCTCGATTGAATCATAAAGATCTTTGCAGTAGAAGAGGCCTTCCATGTGAGGCTTCCAAATCAAGTAGTTGGTTGACGTCACTTGATCATAGTGCCCGATGAAAATTGATCCTCCATCTGTTAGCATCTCAACTTTTTCTTCAATACTTTGGATTTGGTGGAACCTGACTCTGATACCACTTGATGGGATCATGAGTGCTCCAGAAGAATAAATAAATAGAACAAAAACTTACACTAACAATAATACCAAAAGCCCAAAGACATCACACCAATCACAAAATACTAGATTTTTTTTTCGATGGTTCGACCGAAGCCTACGTCTACACAGGGATCAGAGTAATATAGAGCTTCTACTATAATAATAGTTTAAAGTACAAAAGAAATTTTTCTAACTCCACATCGAAAACACCGCTTCTGATACAAAAAAGAAGAAATCTAAAGATTAAATAAACTTACAGAAGAACCCTTCTCGATGGAATAACTGTAATCCAAAGTTGAGCGAACTCCTCCAATCGATATTTTTCTATCTTCTTTTCTTGAATGAAGCATCCTCTTTAAACCTCTCTTCTTCTCTCTCCCCCTCTCCTTCGATGGCTCACAGCTTTTTTATAGTTTTTTTTCATCATTCTCCTCCCATTTTTATGGACCCCTTTTACAGGCCAAAAATTAAAGTCCATCACGGACTCTTTTTTTCGTGCAAGAGGAGGTTTCCGTGCACCATAGATTATGAGCTGCAAAAAGATCCATGCTGCAATCTTATTCCTCACACTAATCGGCCTTTTCTCACCGCCTCTCGATATCCACGATGGGACCTGTTGAGGAGAGACCACACCAATAGGAGGATGAGACATTTCCTTTCAAATGTGACTTTGTTGCTGTCTTGCCTCTAATTTGTTTGTTCCTGTTAGGATAATTCAACCAACCCCTGATTCTAACTCTAGATTGACCTCATAAACATGATATGCCGACTAACAATAGTTGACTGACCGACGGTCGGCTATTTTCAACCATCAACAGGCAATCACGATAACTCAGTTAATATTCGATCGATGACCATCGGTATATCAGAATTACCGATCGATGCTCATTCGAATCTCCATGATTACTGACATATAGTCGACTTAACTTTTCACGATCACATAATACCAGAATATACAGAACCATATATCTAACCTTATAAACGATTATCAACTACATGTCACGATCATTAGTGGGCATAAACACTCATTAACTTCATAATTATGGCTCAATAATTGGGATAATTGCCCTTTAGTGCCATAAAAAGCGGACACGTGCTCGACGGTTATATCTGAATCACCTATAAAAAAAGGTAAACGAACAACATTGATAACATATTTTTGGGCTGAGACTCTACTATTCAAAATTTTATCTACTGTTCATCACTCTCCACTGACTTAAGCATCGGAGGGTCTCCACCGGATATAATTTCGATCGATGAGGACTTCTTTTATAGGTGCTCTTCTCCGACGATAGGTGCAACAGAGGATTAGCCGCAGCAAATTGGCATGCTAGGTAGGGGAGAATACTAGCAACCATGGCAAAAACCAAAGCTCAACTATCAACAGGATTGGCAAGGTAGTTTTTCCACCTGAAAGATGTTTCTCTCCCACCTTCATTGACAGAGCCCAGCTCTTCGCATCCTGTGGTCACCACAGATGCACAAATTGCTGCATTAATGCAGTAAATGAAGGTATTAACAAGACGGTCCAAAGCTTCCAGCATCAACAAACTCAGTAGTGCAGCAGTCGTCGGTGGAGTCGATAGCTCATTCAGTGCCGTTTAGGCACAGCTGCTGTCCTACACATGTTCACCCTCCTCATCTCTAGAGCGGCGACCATCTCGACACTCTCTTCGAGAAGGATAACCATATTCTCGACACTCCTATCATGCCACCCATCCTTCACAGCATTCTTCCTCTCCTTCCTGTGTACATAGTATCATGAAGGGGAAGAGGCCGCGTACGTCTTCTGCTTCTCCATCTTCAAGCTCTTCAGGAGATTCTACTCCTGAAATTTTCTGGCAACGATGACTCGACAACTACGAGTGCAAGCTCAAGGAGATCGACCGCCAACTTGTCTGACTTCAAGTGGAAGATCGAAAATCTTCCAACGATTACAACTTCCACACCGCCTAACCTCTCTCTCAGCACATCCTGGATGAACCGATTCTGTCTCGATTCAAGATGCGGCAGATAGAGCCATACAACGGCTCCATCGATCTAATAGACCATTTGGAGAGCTATAAGGCTCTCATAATGGTTCAGAGGGCACCGATGCCCTCCTATGCATCGACTTTCCGATGACTATTCGAAGGCTGCTCGAGCCTGATATTTTGGACTTCAGTCGGAGAGCATTAACTTCTTCAAGCAGCTCAAGCATTCTTTTATGGCCACTTCACCACCAGCAGAAAAATACCACAGACATTAGACAATCTCTTCTCCATTAAATAGGGTGAGACAGAGACACTGAGAGATTTTATGGCTCATTTCAATATGGCCACGCTCAAGATCAGGGACTCAATGAAGATATGGCCATATCGATCATGAAGAGGGGTCTGAGGAGATTCAGATTCATCTATTTTCTGGACAAGACTCTTCCCTGGACCTATGTCGAACTTTTAGAGCTTGCATACAAGTATATCCGTGTGGATAAGGATGCTTCTAACTGGCACTAAATAGACAAAAAAGATTAAAAAAAAAAGCAAAAAAAAAGTGAGCTCTAACCGAATCAAGTAAGCCGACTACCAATAAGCGAGCTTTACCTCGATGACGGAGTTCGAAGCCGAATAGCTATGACAGGTATGACTCCTATACTCCTCTTTCTACTTTCTGTGCATAGATCTTGATGGAGATTGAAGGAGAGAAGTATTTTCGACACCCCCACCTATGAAAGCACCATCGAAGAGCTGTGACAGAAAGAAGTACTGTCGGTTTCATCATGATCATGGACGTAATACCGAACAGTGCATCCAACTCAGGGATAAAATAAAGGTCCTAATTCGACAAGACTACTTCAAAAAATTTTGACAAGATCGTCCGACTCAACCTCCCATCAACTGACAGCTTCAGCCACAAGCTGAGAAAATGATCAACAATTGACCAACGGTGGGAATCATCATATGATTTTGAGATGATAGAAGGATCGCGGGGCAACTTTCAAAGAAAAATCGATGAAGAAACGATGACTTGATAATATATTTTTTTTTGGAAGATGATGTTCGAAGAATATAAACCTTCCATGATGATGCTGTCGTCGTCTCGATGATGATAGCAAATTATGATATAAAAAAATTCTAGTGGATAATGAAAGCTTAACAGATATTCTTTTTTACTCAATTTTCTCTCGAATGCGACTACCGACTGATCGACTCAGAAGAATTTCAATGTTATTAGTCGGTTTCATTGGAGATACAGTTACTGTGGAAGGAGAAATTACTCTCCCACTAACAACAGAAATAGATCCACAACAGAGTACTGTTCTCTTGACATTCATGATCGTTCAATTTTTTTGATTTATAATACCATACTCGAATGATCTGGACTTAATACCCTGAGAGTAGTAGTTTCAACATACTATTTGCTGGCCTGATTTTCAACAAGAAACAGAGTTGGAGAAATGCGTGGAGATCAATAATTTCTCGTCTCCACACAAAGTAAACAATCTAAAAACTCTTTGTCCGTTAATAAATTAGATCAAAGAGAAAATAAAGAAAGGGGTGAACCAACCGAACAACTGATTTTCATCCCACTAAAAGAAGAAGATCTTGAGAAAATGATCCAAATTGGATCACAGCTATCTGATCCAGAGCGGCAACAACTAATAAATCTACTAAGAGCAAATACAGATATTTTTGCTTGATCGAATACTGATATGCTAGATATTTCTTTAGAGATAATAACCCACCAGCTAAATATTAATCCAAAAGTTAGACCCGTGAGACAAAAGAAAATATCTTTTGCTCCTGAAAGGCAGGAGATCATCGATGAAGAAGTCGACAAACTCCTCGTGGCTAATTTCATCAGAGAAGCTAATTATTTCGATTGGCTCACTAATATAGTGATGGTGAGAAAGGTCAATGGGAAATAAAGAATTTATATCGACTATACAAATCTAAATGAAGCTTATCCGAAAGACAGTTTTTCTTTATCGAAGATCGATCAGCTAGTTGATGCGACTTTGGGACACCGACTCTTAAGCTTTATGGACGTCTTTACGGACTATAATCAGATTCGGATGGTACTCGAAGATGAGAAGTACACAGTCTTCATAACCGATAAAGGCATCTACTGTTACAAAGTAATGCCATTTGGTTTAAAAAATACCGGAGCTACTTATCAACGGCTAGTCAACAAAATATTCAAGACACAGATCGGACGAAATATGAAAGTCTATGTGAATGATATGCTGGTGAAAAGCCTTCAAACTTCTGATCATATTCGAGATTTGGAAGAAGCCTTCAGCACACTTCGACGACATCAGATGAAATTAAATCCAACCAAGTATGTATTCGGAGTCACTTCTAAAAATTTTTTTTGATTTCTTGTATCACAATGAGGAATCGAAGTCAATCTCGAGAAAATAAAGGCTATCATCAATATGAAGTATTCAAGCTCCAAGAAAGAGACACAACAACTTAATGGAAAGATCGTTGCACTCAGCCGATTCATCTCAAGATTGGCAGAAATATGCTTGCCTTTTTTCAAGATCTTGAGACAAGCAAAAGACTTCTCATGATCAGACGAGTACCAACAGTCTTTTGAAGATCTAAAAAGATATCTGACATCTTCATCAATACTTACAAAATTAAAAATGGGAGAAAATTTATATCTCAATTTGGCAACTTCGACAGAGACAGTTAGTTTGGTACTCATCCAAGAGGATGAAAATTGAATTCAACGATCTATTTACTACACCAATAAGGTGCTTCATAATATCGAAATAAGATATTCAAGGATGGAGAAGATGATCTATGTTCTAATCATATCATCACAGTGACTTCACCCATACTTTCAGACACATCTCATTGTCATCTTGACAGATCAACCGTTGAAGGTAATTTTATACCGATCTGATACTTCAGGTCGAATGATAAAATAGATAATAAAACTCAGTGAGTTTGATATCTAATATCACCCACATCCATCGATGAAGGTATAAGTTTTGACCTACTTCGTCGTCGAATATACCATACCTGACAATAATCCTGAGGATGAATCCAAAAATAAAATAAAACCAGTTGAAACTTCCAAGCCCGATGTAATATCAGTGTGGGTATTACACATTGACGGAGCATCCAACGCACAAGACAGTGGAGCAGGTCTCATTCTCATCAATTTTGAAGAGATTGTAACCGAATATACTCTTCAATTTGATTTTAAAGCTTCAAACAACTAAGTCAAGTATGAAGCTCTCCTAGCCAGCTTGAAAATTATCAAAGAGCTTGACATTGACAACCTGAAGGTCTTCACCAACTCACAGTTAATTACTGGACAAGTTAAGGGTGAGTCTGAAGCCCGAGATCCCGTTATGATGAAGTATTTTCAAAAAGCAAAAGATCTCATGTCGACTCTAAAATATTTTGAGATCTCTGAAATTTTAAGAACAGAGAATGCTTGAGTCGACGTACTTTTTCTGACTTGCAACCACTTCATTCAACTCGCTAGATCGGACATTTGTCGAATGTCTTGAACAATCAAGCATCGATAAAGTCGAAAAGTACTACAAATCAATAATAAGCCAAGCTAGATAGATCCGATCATCCAATACTTGACTGATGAAACTTTATCAATAGACCCCTCAGAAGCCAAACGACTCAGATGGACGGTCTCGCAATATATTTTGATGAATGACCAACTTTATAAAAGATCATTTTCTCTTCACTTACTGAAGTGTTTGAGACCGACAGATACCGACTATGCACTCTGAGAAGTTCATGAAGAGATTTGTGAAAATCACTTGGGAGTAAATCTTTGGCTTACAAAGTCTTACGATAAGGATATTATTGGCCCATCGTAAAAAATCATACAGCTGAACTCATCCAAAGATGTGAATTATGTCAGAAGTTTGCAAATATACAACATCAACCGACCAATCAGCTGACATTAATTGTTGCACCATGGCCCTTCGCACAGTGGAGAATTGACATACTTGATATTTTTCCTCCGACATCTTATCAGAGAAAGTTCATAGTGGTTATCATTGATTACTTCACCAAATGGATGGAAGCTGAACCTCTGGCACAAATCACTAAAAGTAAGATGGAAGACTTCATTCAAAAGTCAATCATATGTAGATTTGGTCTACCACACACTATCATCACTGATAATGACCGACAATTTGACAGTCAGAATTTCAAAGAGTTCTGTGCAAAATTTTATATTACGCACAAACTCACATCAGTCGGCCATCTACAATCCAATGGTGAAGTAGAAGTAACAAACCGAACAATCCTACATGGTCTCAAGATCAGATTGAATGAAGCTAAAGGTCTTTGGATGGAAGAACTATATCCAGTCTTATGGATATATCGAACAACTCCTCGCATACCGATGGAAGAATCGTCATTCAATCTGACTTATAGAACAAAAACGATGATTTCACTTGAGATCAGATTACCATTAGCAAAGGTGGAGCTGAGCAATTCAGAATGTCGGAGAGCCGATCTAGATTTATTTTCAAAAATTCGATAACAAGCTCAAGTTCGGATGGTGGCATATCGGTAAAGAATAGCTCGATATTATAATACGAGAGTTAAGCCAAGGGTCTTCCATCCAGGAGACTTGATCCTAAGAAAGGCAGAAGTTTCAAAGCCTTTGGATCATGAAAAGTTATCTTCAAATTGGGAAGGATCCTACAGAATAATCGAGATACTTCGATCGAGTGTATATCGGCTAAAAACTTTTGATGGAACAACTATTCCTTGGACTTGGAATGCCAACAATTTAAAGATGTATTTTCAATAAAGTTGTTCACGTATACAATATTCAGAATGAAATATTAGAATTCATAATCATGAAAGCTTCGATCAACTACATCTACAAAATAACATCAGATCGATAAATAATCAATCAATTTTATCAACTATATTTTGATTTTTCACTGTAAAAATTGACTCTAGTCGAACGACTACTTATGCCGATTTAGTTTTAACTAAGCAAAATATTATACCAATTTGATCTCGATCGAATCAAAAATATATCGACTTGACTACAGTCAGTCGAAGGATATTTGGCTTACTATCATTTATCAAATATCTAGACATACCGATTTAACTACGATCAGTCAAAGGATATTTGGCTTATCACCGTCTATCCAAATACCTAAGAGGTAAGATATGTCAATCGACACTCGACTAACGGACAAATTCTACAATAACTATTACTGAACATCCAATTCATCGATAGGTATTCGATTGTTCGACTATGATTTGACAATATTGAAAGTACATAAAGGAAGAGAGTTTGTACTTAAAAATTTTTTGTTTCATTCATTGAAGAGAAAGTTATAAAATTGGATCAAAATTCAATTATAAAATTTATCTGATTATAAAAAAAATGCTACACCGATCATCGGTCGGTTTCTTTATCTCCCTACTTCAGTACAGCTTCGATAGTTGGAGCAGGCCCTGGTGCAGTCGGCACATCTTTTTTAGTCGATGCGGCACCCTCTTCAGCAGTCTCTTCTCTCGAACCAGGAGAAACAATGCTGCTCAAATCCAAGTTCGGATACAGTTTTCTGACCGTATCTCGGCCATCGTCGTATCCGACACAATAGGAGGCGAATCCACCTTCGAGAATCTCTTCCTTGAATTCTTCTGAATTCTTAACATTCTCGACAGTCAGACTCAGGGCATCCCTTGCTGACTCAGCTTCAGCTCTTGCGGAGGTCGAATCAACATCGGCCAGTGCCAGCCTTTTCATGGGGGCCTGATGCCTTCCGTGCTCTACCTCCAGCTCTCCAATACATCCATCCCTCTCTCTCAGGAGCCGATAGATGGAGTGCTTCTTGCTCCTGATCCGAGATTCAAGGGATGTGATGTTCTGACGAGCCAACTCAACTTCGACTCTGGAGGATTCTAGGTCAGCCGTCATACGGGAGATTTCTTTCTGAAGCTTCTTCTTCTATTCAGTTGTCACCTAAAATTGTTCAACGACAGTGGTCTTTTCGACAGTGATGGCCGCCACCCTATCCATCTACACCTGAGGAAGGTCGGTAATTTTTTGATATCCGCTCTCTAGAGCATGCATATCGTGCGTCCACTAAAAATAGAAGACAAGTCAAGTCGGGTCAAAAAAAAAGAGGAATGTCAGAAAATTATCCCAAGTATTGTCGGGTAGAAAGAGAAAAATATTTCAGATACAGTCCGATTCCTTCTGCTCTTCCTATCTGTCGGGAGTAGTGCGGCCTCAATGAGTCACCTGGCCAACATTGGATTAGCCAAGACTGACTCACCTTCAGGAATCTTGATGTCGAAGAGTGTGGGAAGGCCCGCAGATGACCCATCGTCAGCTGAAGCGGCCGACGCCTTCTCCCGATCTCCAATCGACGATTGCGCACTTGAGACCGTCGGGAAGTTAGTGCTTGTCTGCACCCGAGATCGTTCTGCTGGAGGAATGACCGATGCAACCGTAGATTGCTCGGGTTCAGCCGCGACTTCCAACTTGGCCCGAACCCCCACCAATGGAGCCACTGATGGCACTACTGTGGCTTCTTCATCCCTCATTGCCCCGACTCCAGTGGATGGCACTTCAGACAGAAAAAGCGTTGTCGAAGCCGACAATGCTAGGACCGGCTCGAGGGCTGCCTCCGACAAAATATTGGATTTCCTTGCCGATTTCGATGGAGATTCAACTTGACTCCTTCTCGACGATCGGAAAGATCCAGCATCAGTCGCTACCCTCTTCTTGACAGCATGCGAGTGGATGTCGACGGCCGACACTCATGCCCTTATCCACATAGCTGCAATCAAAACAAAAGATCAGTATAAAACCCAGAAACGGACAAAAAAAAAATGAAATGACCGACTATGTTATACTTTGGAAAGTTATTGAACTAAGTCTGGCATCGTAGAGAGCTTATTCGGTCATCAGCTCTCGCTGCGGTGGAACTTTCATATCCTTTAGTCAGAAGAAATCTTCCCGATCAGTAGTCTCCACCCGACTATTCTCGTTGGGGCCAATTCTCGGATCACCCCAACATGAAGGAGAGTCCCAAGGAGAAAAAGAAGAAGCAAAAAAAATTGATTCTTCCATCTATAGACGGACGATGGAAGATTGGAGATGAAAGAAAGGCCTTTTCTCGGATTGAAAAATCACCAATCCTTGGCCTTGGGATGAGGATGAAGGATGAAGAAAGATCGAAAGAGAGAAGGATGATGATCAGTCGGGATAAGCCGATATAACAAAGTAAAACTAATAATCAGCCGGATAGAATTCGAAGCCAGCTGAGCAGGACAAAGATCATAATAGTCAAAAAGTTCCAGACGAACTTTGGAATTGAAAATCGAAGACCGGCCCTAAGGTCCTCGACATAAAATGCAACTTGGTCTAGGGGAGGAAAGTTCATCCGACCGTCCGGATCAGGAGAGAAAGCTGATACTACTCTAGGATATGGTACTATTCTTGGAGCTGCTCAGCATTGGGCCTGGATAAGGAAGAAACTTCCGTTTTCAGATTCGAAGGAGAATCGTCGGTCGGATTCTCCAACCAACTATCCCGAGAAGATGAAACCTTCTTACTTACCATTGAAAATGAAGATCCTAGAAGAAGAAAAACCCAAAAAGAAGAAAAATCCTAAGAGAGGAAAGAAGAACTCGACCTAGAGCTCAAGGTGACGCGAGGAACAGAACTCGAAAGCACCTAATACTAGGGTAGCAGAACCTTCTCTTGCAGAAGAAAATGACAAATACAAAAGTAAAATTCAAATGAAAGCGACTTTATATATATAGGACTCCTCAACATTCTGGATGAAATCAATCAAATCAGGATCTCCTCAGATGTCGACACGTGACGACATCAAGATCGATCATTGATCGGACGGTTCAACACATCTGCTCCCAGATCATGCAACCTCACCATTCACCTCACCATTATCCACATGAATAGCTCAAAGCCAATGATGTTTGGACACTTGGCCAAGATCTACTTAAATCATCCGGATTCTCCAAACGCCAAATTATCTTTCCGAAATGACATCCCAATGATGATCTTGCAGATATCGAAACAATAAAACAACTGAAGATCTCTCATATTTCAAAAATCATTAATGTCAGTAGTCAAATCGGAGCTCGAAGTAGCATGTGATGTGACAACTCCTTTCATCCAACGTGACAAATCACATGGCAATATGCACGTTAGGCCACCTTGGATTTGGGAGTGGGGGGCAACTATTGGGGCAATTCAACCAATCTCTAATTCCGACTCCAGATCGGCCTCATAAACATGATATGCCGACTAAAAATCAGTTGACCAACTGATAATTAGTTGACAAATCGATAGTCAGCTATTTTCAACCATCAACAGACAATTACGACAACTCAGTTAATATCCGATCGATGACCGTCGGCATATCAGAGTTATTGATCGATGCTCAATCGGATCTCCACGACTACCGATATATAGTCGGCTTAACTTTTCATGATCATATAATATCAGAATGTGCAGAACCCACATGTCTAACCGTTATAAATGATTGTCAACTACGTGTCACGATCATTAGTGGACATAAACATTCCATTAACTTCATGATTATGGCCCAACAATTGGGGTAATTGCCCTTTAGTGTCATAAAAAGAGCGACCACGTGCTCGACGGTTATATCTGAATCCTTGTGGTCAACTGGTGATTGGTTTGTATTTCACTCATATGCTTTATCTTCAGGCCTAAGGAAGTTCCCTGCTCACGAAACAAAAGAGAGGGAAAAAAAAAATCTACACGAATGTCCTTGTGGAATATTGGATCCAAATTCTGGCAGGAAGGCGTGGCTTTGCCTCAACTCTTCAAAAGTCCCGCGGCAGGACGACGTCGTTTCTTGCGGAACCCGTAAAATCCACGTTTTAAGCAATCCCTCCGCGATTTTTCCACGTCAAAGGTCCGCGCAGGCGGCGTGCAAGCGCTTCCACATGGTTGGTGGTAAAGCAATTAAAGAGGTTGCAGATTCTTCAGACTCAACCTGTGTTTTTTTTAAAGAGAAAAAACAGAAGATAATGTTATCGCCTAATTGATAGCTCAATTATTCCTTATTCGTTCAAGTTTACTTGATATTCGATAAAATAATGAGACTGTGCGAAACCCTTATTGCATATTCTTATATTTGGTTATGCTTATACCTTGCCCACTTCATCCTTACATTACTGGCTCTCTCTGGCTAATTGCCCGATACGAGGGACCAAATTGACCAGGCTATTACAAGAACATAAGTTTAAACCGTGACAAATTGATAATGGTAATTCAAGAGAACACGAGTTTAACAAATGATGCAAGGACACAAGTTTAACCAGTGGCAAATTGACAATGATAATTCAAGTTGCTGTTGTAATAAGGATACAAGTTTAACGAGTGACAAATTGATTATGATAATTCATGGAAACAAGTTTAATGAGTGACACAGTGATCATGATAATTCTTCTTCTTCGATATAAGTTTAACCAGTGAGAAACTGATAATGATAATTCAAGTTTTTTGTTCTCCTGCACCTCCTCCTTGGAAGTAGGTTCTTTTTTGTTTTTTTGAAAAAATCCACTTTATGATGAAAATAGTAAAATATTTCTCGGGTAGAAAGATAGACGGGCATGCATCTATAATTGTGCAGTGTAAATAATAGCTTTTTAATTACGTTGACCTGTTAAAATGTTCGTATGGAGAGTCATCGATCATAGTTTGAGAGAATTTGATCTGATGCTCGGTCATAAATGGCTGTTACATTTCTTACTTCAAATTGCATCGACTCGGCAGCTGCCAAATCTTCCTTGGCGTCAGTGTTGCGGTTGTAACGGCCGTTATGTCAAGGGACCCGCGATGACATTGCAGATAGAGCCTGCTAAAGACTTCTGTTTATGCATGCACGGGTGACTACTTACGTATTACGCAACCACCAGTTGGCAGTCTCAACTTCCAGTCAATGAAGCCATAGTCAGTCTTCCATGTCTATCCGAACGGAGAAAAAAAGCGCCAATTCATACCACCCCTCACTCTATAAAAGAGGCACGAGCTCTCTCCAATTCCCTCAACCCAGGGAGAAGAAGCCCCATTATAAGCTTCCTCTCCTCTTACATATATTCACCATGGCCACCAACCAACTCCTCCCTCTCCTCCTCCTCGCCCTGGTCGCCGGCTCCCATGCGGGCAGCATCGCTGTCTACTGGGGCCAGAACGGCAATGAGGGCACCCTCGCCGACACCTGCTCCAGCGGCCTCTACGCCTACGTCAACCTCGCCTTCCTCACCACATTCGGCAACGGCCAGACCCCCGTCCTCAATCTCGCAGGCCACTGCGACCCCAGCGCCGGTACCTGCACCAGCCTCTCCTCCGACATCCAGTCCTGCCAGTCTCAGGGCGTCAAGGTCCTCCTCTCCCTCGGCGGTGCCTCCGGAAGCTACTCCCTCTCCTCCGCCGACGACGCCCAAAGCGTCGCCAACTACCTTTGGGACAACTTCCTTGGTGGCAGCTCCTCCTCTCGCCCCCTCGGCGATGCCGTCCTCGATGGCATCGACTTCGACATCGAGGCAACCAACGGAGACTTCTTCGACGACCTTGCAAAGGATCTGGCGCAGTTCAGCAGCCAGGGAAAGAAGGTCTACCTCACGGCGGCGCCACAGTGCCCGTACCCCGATGCGCACCTCAACACGGCGCTGCAGACTGGGATTTTCGACTATGTTTGGATCCAGTTCTACAACAACCCATCGTGCGAGTACTCCTCAGGGAGTATCGACAATTTGACCAGTGCGTGGAGAACCTGGATATCGAGCGTGACGGCGACCAGCTTTTTCTTGGGCTTGCCGGCGTCGTCCGCTGCGGCCGGGAGCGGATACATTCCCCCCGACGTGCTGATCTCTCAGGTGCTGCCGGCAATTAAGAGCATTGGTAAGTATGGTGGGATAATGCTGTGGAACAGGTACTACGATGAGCTGAACAACTATAGCGCCACCGTGAAGAGTAGCGTTTGAATTGCGCCGCATACATACAAGGAGGTCTATACTTACGAGCATGTTTACTCAAATAATGACGAGCAGGTTGCTTGCCAAGATCCAGTCTTAAGATTAAACGTGTATGGGAAATAAAGAAGTGACATGGATGCATATTTTTACTACAATAAGTGATCTTCCTTGAAAAGAAAATAGATAAATAAAGTCTACTGCGAGATGCTTGTTTGTTCCCCCACTTTTACCGGACAAAGTCGCAGCAACTCACTACTCTCGTGGTAACTTCTAAAGCGGAAATTTTGTGCAGCGTTCTAGAAATATGTATATTGAAATATTCTAAGATATTCCTCAAGTCCAAATTGTTCGAACGTGAAATTTTTGAAACAAACATCTTTGACCCTGTCATCTTTATCGATCTAGGAAAGGGATGTAATGGCTACCCATCTCCAAACATGGTGAACAATTATCAGCTCTCTCTTCTTCCCAAGCACGCTTGACAGTGATCATTCCATAGATTGATGAACGTTCAATCTGGTTATATGGAAGAACCTTCCTAGAGAGAATTGAATGTTTGGCAGAGCCGTAATGGTACATTAATACAGGTTGAAAAGATGCAAGAAACAATCCACTAATCCTTATTTCGCTACAAGAAAAGGTAGACCAAGTCAACCTAATAAATGAAGATAGTCTTTTCCAGAAACCAGCTCCTCTGCGGTTCCAAGGGGTGTCCCGACGGCCTCGCCGAAATCGTTGGGAGCTCAGAGCAGTTCTTTCCTGGCTATTCGAACCAAAAACTTCCAGAGTGAATTTTGACCAAGTATTTTCGGTCAAAAGACGTGTCTTACTTGAACTGTTCCGCCCGGCGGAGAATATCACCACCACTACCAGTTGTGGGTGGGGTTGGGGTTGCAGGGGTCAGACAATTGCTTGTTTTCAGTTGCGCCTGACCGAGTTTGCGCCTGAAACATGGAGATATGAAACCATTTTGCCTTGTAAGTTATTTGTAAAATATTTAAAATTTTTAGCATCAAATTTGTTGCTTTCAGAAAAACACAAAAATAAAAGAAAAGAATGGCAAAAATTGTTGTTGCCGCTGGTTTTTGGGCTGAGGTCGGCTTAATCGGAGAAGAGATGTAGCTAGGATTGGATGACGGCTTGACCTACAAAATAGAGTCTTGATCGGAGTTGGCTCCGATGAAGATCCTTCAATACTTAAAAAATTAAAAAAAAAAAAAAAAAAGTAATTAATAGGAGAGAGATGAGGGCAAACCTTAGAGATCCCCTTTGACCCTCTATTTATAGGCGGGGCCTAAGATGCCATAAGGAGGAAAGAGAATCGGATCGTTACTTCTACCTTGTCAGATTGTTGCCTTTTGCCTTATCTGCTCATGGCTGATTGTTGTCAGTAATCACGAGATTCTTCAATTCGTGTAATTTAGATAGCATCTCAAAAGCAAAACTTACCAAGAATGCCAACTCAGATCGGTTGGAAAAGTACCTCAAATCAGTCAGGGCTGAAGGTCGGCCACATCTGAGCCATCCATACATCAGTTGAACTGAGATGAAATTTTTCTTTCGACATCAGATGTCTCCTACTTTTGAGTCTGAGCTAAAATTAGATCGGATGAAGAAAGTAGATTAGTTCATTTTTCTCGATTCTGTGAGCAACACGTATCACACCGAAGCTGCTCCCTTTTGGGCGTGACCATTGCTAACAAAATTTAAAGCCTTTAGCTCACGTCAACTTGGGTCATAGCTTCAAGCTTATTGAAGGTTCTCCGTGCAACTTTTCAAGACATTCAGCTCGAATCATCAAGATGTACAAATTTGCATTGCCGCTATCCAGGACTTCCGAGGTTTCCATTCTGTAGTTTATCCTCATTAATTGGGTGATTAAGTATTTTGCTCGATCAGCAAATCTTAAGCCCATGGATTGAGTCGGCTTTGCTGATGTTTGAAGCTTTCAAGGGTCCTCTTAAAAGGATATCTCTCGCCTCTCAAATGATCAAGATTTTTAGCTCATCTCATCTTAGGAACTGAGGGCTATCTGAGGGTCCTCTTATGGGCTACCCCTCGCTTTTAGGTTGCTCAGGGATTTCAGCTCAAATCATCACAAATAAAGTTCTTCCGAGAGTCCTCTTATGGGGTTACATACCCCTCTCGCTTCTCGAACGATCAAGATTTTTAGCTCAGTTCATCTTAAGGATGAGGAGCTACCTAAGGATCCTTTTATGGGGTGCCCCTCACTTTTTGGCCACCCAAGGCCTTCACCTTAGGTCATCATGGATAAGATTTTGGAGCTTCTGAAGATTCTCTTATGGGGTTACCCTTCGCTTCTCGAATGATCAAGATTTTTAGCTCAGCTCATCTTAGGGATGAGGGGCTATCTGAGGGTTCTCTTATGGGATTACCCCTCGCTTCTTGATCATCCAAGGTCTTTATCCAGATCATCGTAGATATGATTGGAGCTTTTGAAGGTCCTCATATGAGGTTACCCCTCATTTCTGGAATAGTCAAAAATTTTTAGCTCAACTCATCTTAGGGATGAGGGGTTATCGCTCGCTTCTTGGTCACATGAGGTCTTCGGCCTAAATCATCATGGATGAGATTTGGTTTATGAATTTATCCTACCAAATTTGCTAATGAAAGAGATTTATTTTTTATTAAAGGAAATAGCCATTGCATTACTAATAGTATATCCACAAATTTCAGGCCTGATGACCTCGTCCACTTGATTGGATCCTTTCCAATTGGGGAATAGCTTCCCTTGGTCACCTGGCTGAGAAACCTCAATTTGGTGCAGCATTGAATCACCAATTCTAAGCATTTTTCCTTTGACTCAAAAATAATTGAACCAAGCTAGCCACCTTGCACTAGTATGTTGTCATCCTCACTCTGGCTCATTCTCAAATTTCTTCGAGCAGATCAAAGTTTGCCCATGGTCATTGTGAGTTACTTTGGCTTGTCGAAATTCTCTACATGAGGTGATTTGATACCGATTTTGAGAGGAATCACAACTTCCATCCTAAAAGTGAGGTTGAAGAGAGTTTCGTCGATAGAAATTTGTTGGATAATTCGATAGGCTCAGAGTATGTGATGAAGCTATCCACCCCCAATCTAGTCCGATCGAACCTTGTCTTCAGGTCTTCCAAAGGAGTTCGATTAGTTATCTCGATCTCAGACTTAGTGGCTTGGCCTCGGACTTCATCTCAGTCTTGACCGCAGACTTGATAACTCGCCCTTGGTATCGGCCTCAATCTTGACACCTCATAGGCCTGCTAACTTATGAAAAAAAATTGAATGATAAATAAGGGCTTGAGAGCATCCTTACCATGACATCTTGGGCTATAGGAGCTTCTTCTTTTTTTTATCCCCTCTCCTTGGGATCTCCTTGGCCTTATTTATATAGGTGAGAAAGCATGAATTTGTGATGATATGAAGGCAGAAATCAAGGATTTTCATAACCTTCTTCCTTATCTGGATTCAAATATGCTATGATCTCCTTCTTTGTTTGGATTTCTTTAAAAATTTAAATTTTGAATTCAAATCTTTTCTTGCCAAATGTCCATTCACAATGAGAGGGTTGATTTCATACCATATCATATGCCCTACACTTTCAAGCCGAAGTCATTTTCTTCGACGAAGGAAGTAGTCTAATTGCTTATTGATCTGTTTCATGGTCATTATTGAAAGTAATTATATTGGTACGCATACCTTGCTTATTTTGTAATGCCTGCATCTGAGGTCGGGTATGATGAATAGCTTCATGCTGGTGCTCTAAGCAAGTGAAGGAAGTTGAGTGTCATCCATTTAAAAACATCCATTAGCAATTAGTATTGTGAACGTACATGCATGCATGGCATGTGCTAAACCCATTTAGGATCCGAGGTGTGAAGCCCATCATAACTTCTATCACCCCATTGTCTTCATTTGGCTTATCAAGCATGCTATTGAGCTCGGTGACCATGGACTTGACCTTGATCATGTTCTTGATGGTGGCAAGGATGTTGTAGAAGGTG
>NC_025998.2:5040967-5112626 GCF_000442705.2 Elaeis guineensis | reverse complement strand
AATTTTTTTATTTATTAACCAACTTACCCATATTCTCATATTTATCAAGATGGATAAGTTACTTTCTCATTGACAGTATTTATCCATGAAATGAGAGAAAATCAAACTACATAGAGGATGGTTAAATCATTTTTTCATCAACCACTGAAGTAAGTAGTTAATTTTATTTCTAAAATATCCCATCCTCATCTTTAACATATCTATTATTCAATGCCTAATAATTCACTCATCCACTTTCTCCAAATCTAAAAAGCATGAAAGATATTATGAAAAATATGGATAAATTTTAACAATTTACTCAGAAAAATACTAATGCAAAAAAATATAGATAACATATTTCAAAGCTACTTTTTCATACATAAAAGAACATAGCTAAATTATTTTTTTATCTAAATATTATTTCAAACATATTTACTTAGAAAAATATAAATTTTTAGATAAATTTTTATCCACAAAAAAATAGATCTTTAAGAGGAAAAAAATATAAAAAGCTCTTTCCCTGAGGACACTTCTCACTTTTCATAGGAAGTATAAACCTATAAAGGAGATGGATTTTGAGACTTTCCGAGGGATGAGAATTGGTGGCCCTTTTATTTTTCTAAAAATACCTTTCTAATATTGTCCTTATAAATATTAATATAATATTATATCAATACTATGCTAATATTTATATTAATATAAATATTATAATATTACAATATATTAATATTATTTTAATATTTATACGAATGTGATATCTTTATTAATATTAATATAATATTTATACTAATATTTATATTAGTATTATATTAATATCTATATTAATAAATTTATTATATTAAAATATTGATATTATATTAATATTATATCAATATATATTAATATTATTTTAATATAATAAATTATTATGATCTAATATTATATTAAATTATATCAATCTTATATTTATATTAATAGAAAATTTATATTAATATAGAGTTTGGAAGCAAAAACATATGGTCTTATATCTATTAAGAGTATAATAGGTATTTTATATAATTTTTTTAAAAAAATAAATAATCAACCAAACATAAACTATATACTCTGAAATAAATCTCTTTTTCATGATCAACCAAATATATCAAAATTATATTCTCAAGCATCTATTTTTATGAAGTAATTTCTCAAGAAAAAAAATTCTTCTCACAAACCAAATGAGTTCTTAAGATATGTTGGGTTGCTTGGAGAAACATAGGAAGACCCAAAGGTATTGCTTTTGTGTGCTCATTCTGTTTTCAAAAATCCAATCAGAAAAAAGAATTAGATGGGAAATGCATATGATGAAACTATTTTGCTTTTAAAATTTTTTGTAAGATCTTTTGACTTTCTGATAGCAGAGATATGTTGCTTTTAAAATGAGTAAATATAGAAGCAAGGAAAAAAAAATACCAAAAAATCCAAAAAAGGCGAGTAGAAGAAGTTTTATCCAATTGTTATCCAAATGATATCATCAAAATTAATATCCATATGGTATTTTATTGACCTATGGAGAAATAAAAATATAAAAATAACAATGGTACCAAACAAGCACTAATATGTTTAGAAAAATTAGGCATGTATTTGGTATTGTTGATGTTTTTTTGATTTTTTCTTTTACTATAAACAAGTAAAAATCCATATGAAGATTAATGTTTGAGATAGCATTTGAATAGCAATTTTTGCTGTTCTTTTGTTTTATTTTTATATTTTTTCTAAAAATAATAAATTTGTGATGCTAAAAACCTTAAATATTTTACAAATAATTTAAAAGGCAAAATGGTTTCATATCTCCATATTTCGAGTGCATACTTGATCAGGCAAAATCAGAAATAAGCAATTGCCTGACCCATTATAGTCCCAACCCCACCCATAACTGGTACTGGTGATGACATTCTCCACCATGTTGAACTCTTTAGAGTTGTTTGGTTCACGGAAAGTGAAGAGAGGAAAGCAATTTTTGAGAAGTGAAGAGGATGTCTCTTATTTAATTGAATTTTTAATAGGAGAGAATAAAAAAAAAAATTATGAAAAGATACTTTTCATATTTTATAAGAAGAGAAAATTCATAGGAGAGATGGATTTTAGAACTTCCTATAGATGAGAATTGATTGTGCTTTTTTCTTTCTAAAAATATCCTTTTAAGATTCATGACTAAGATTTTATAAAATATCAATGGATAGTTAGGATGAAATACTAAATAGTGATATATACGAAGATCTCTAAATATTTATATAAATATAATACTAATATAAATATTATAAAATTTATTATATTTTAATATTATTTTAATATCTATACTAATATAATATTTTTATTAATATTAATAAAATATCTATATTAATATATTAATATTTATATTAATATAATATTAAAATATTAGTATTATATCAATAGAATAAATTATTATAATTTAATATTATAATATAATATATTAATATTATATTAAGATAAATATAATTATAATATTATTATTTATATAAAATTTTAAGAGCAAAAAGATATGTTCTTGTATCTATTAAGGGTATAATAGATATTCTATATAATTTTTTTTAAAAAAAATAGATGCTCAATCAAATATAAGTCATTCTATAATAAATTATTTTTTTATAATCAATTAAATATATTAAAATTTTATTTTTAAAAAATAATTATTTAAAAATAATTTTATAAAAAATAACTTCCTAGAATCAAAAGTAAGATGCGTCTTTTTGATCCACACTTCTTGGTCAAAATTCATGCCAGAAGTTCGGTCTCAATTATAGCCAGGAAAGTACTATATGCCGAGTTCCCAACTATTTTGGTGGGCGGTCGGCACATCTTTTGGAGAAGACGTCTTTTTTAATTATGTTGACTTGATCTACCTTTTTTTTTTTTGTAGTGAAATGAGGATTAGTGGATTATTTCTTGCATCTTTTTAGTGTACCACTAGATATTAAAATCCATGCGTTGCATGTGATAATAAAAAAAAAAGGAAGATATGTGAAAGAAAAATTATACATTTTGTTAAAATTAAATTAAATAATAATTAAAATTAATTAATTGACTTAATATTAAAAATAATTAATAAATAATTTTTTTTCTTAAAGATTAATATAAATTTTTTATTAAATTATAATAAATAATATTAAACATTCATAATGCCACTTATCAAAAAGTCATCAATCTAATATTTTCTATTAAATTATGATAAATAATGTTAAACACTCAGAATGTCACTTATCAAACTTTCAGAATGCCACTTGTCAAAAAATCATCAATCTGATTTTTTCTTTTATATATTATATTAGATTAGGGTTCTACCAAATATTCAATTCTCTCGGAGAAGGTTCTTCCATGTAACATGATTGAACGTTCACCAACCCATGGAATGATCACTCTCAAGCATGCTTGGGAAGAGAGAGCAGATAATTGTTCACAATGTTTGGAGATGGATAGCCATTACGTTCCTTTCCTAGATCGATAAAGATGACAGGGTCAAGGCAATGATGTTTGTCTCAAACATTGCACATTCAAACAATGTGGACTTGAAGAATACCTTAGAATATTTCAATATACATATTTCTAGAACGCTGCACAAATGTTCCGCTTTGGAAGTTAACACGAGAGTTGCTGCGATTTTGTCCGGTCAAAGTCGGGGAACAAACAAGCATATCGCAGTTGACTTTATTTATTTATTTTCTTTTTCAAGAAAGATCACTTATTTTAGTAAAAATATGTATCCATATCATATCTTTATTTCTCATACACGTAACACATTTAATCTTAAGACTGAATTTGGCAAGCAACCTGCTCGTCATTATTTGAGTAAACATGGTCATGAGTATAGACCTCCTTCTATGTATGTGACGCAATTCAAACGCTACCCTTCACGGTGGTGCTGTAGTTGTTCTGCTCATCGTAGTACCGGTTCCACAGCATGATTCCACCATACTTGGCAGTGCCCTTAATTGCCGGCAGAACCTGAGAAGTCAGCACGTCGGGGGGGATGTACCCGCTGCCGGCCGCATCGGTCGACGCCGGCAAGCCCAAGAAAAAGTTGGTCGCCGTCACGCTCGATATCCAGGTGCTCCACGCACCGGTCAAATTGTCGATGCTCCCCGAGGAGTACTGGCACGGTGGGTTGTTGTAGAACTGGATCCAGACATAGTCGAAAATCCCGGTCTGCAGCGCCGTGTTGAGGTGCGCGTCGGGGTACGGGCACTGTGGCGCCGCCGTGAGGTAGACCTTCTTTCCCTGGCTGCTGAACTGCGCCAGATCCTTTGCAAGGTCGTCGAAGAAGTCTCCGTTGGTCGCCTCGATGTCGAAGTCGATGCCATCGAGGACGGCGTCGCCGAGGGGGCGAGAGGAGGAGCTGCCGCCAAGGAAGTTGTCCCAGAGGTAGTTGGCGACGTTCTGGGCATCGTCGGTGGAGGAGAGGGAGTAGCTGCCGGAGCCACCGCCGAGGGAGAGAAGGACGATGACACCCTGGGACTGGCAGGACTGGATGTCGGAGGAGAGGCTGGTGCAGGTGCCTGCGTTGGGGTCGCAGTGGCCTGCGAGGTTGAGGACGGGGGTCTGGCCGTTGCCGAATGTGGTGAGGAAGGCGAGGATGACGTAGGCGTAGAGGCCGCTGGAGCAGGTGTCGGCGAGGGTGCCCTCATTGCCGTTCTGGCCCCAGTAGACAGCGATGCTGCCCGCATGGGAGCCGGCGACGAGGGCGAGGAGGAGGAGGGGGAGGAGTTGGTTGGTGGCCATGGTGAATATATGTAAGAGGAGAGGAAAGCTTACAATGGGGCTTCTCTTCTCCCCTGGGTTGAGGGCATTGGAGAGAGCTCGTGCCCCTTATATAAAGTGAGGCGCGGTGTGAATTGGCGCCTTTTTTTTTTCCTTTCGGATAGACTTGGAAGACTGACCATGGCTTCATTGACTGGAAATTAACCTGGGACAGCTGCTAACTGGGCTAGTCGTGCATGCATAAACAAAAGTCTTTAGCAGGCTCTATCTGCAATATCACCGCGGGTCCCCTAAGATGACGGCCGGTACAACGGCAAGACTGACGCCAAGTAAGATTTGGCCGCTGCCGACGTGAAGCTGTGAGTCGATGCAATTCGAAGTAAGAAATTTCATAGCCATTTATGACCGAGCATCAGATCAAATTCTTTCAAACTATGATGGATGACTCTCCATATGAACATTTTAACAAGTCAACGGAATTGAAAAGATATTATTTAGGCTGCACAATTACAGATGCATGCCCGTCTATCCTTCTACCCAAAGAAATATTTTACCATTTCCATCATAAAGTGGATTTTCTTTAAAAACAAAGAGGTACCTACTTCAAAGAGGAGGTGGAGGGGAACAAAAAACTTGAATTATATATCATTATCAGTTTGTCACTAGGTAATCATGTATCGAAGAAGAAGAATTATCATGATCAATTTGTTACTGGATAAACTTGTTTTCATAAATTATTGTTTTCAATATTTCACTTGTTAAACTTGTATCCTAATTACAATAGCAACTTGAATTAGCATTATCAATTCGTCAAAGGTTAAGCTTGTGTCCTCGCATGACTGGTTAAACTTGTGTTCTTGTAATAGCCTGGAACAATTGTCAGTTGTTGAAGTTGTGTTACCAATTTGTCACTAGTTAAACTAGCTAGCTAGTCACCGGTTAATCTTGTATCCTTGAATTATCATTATTAATTTGTCATTGGTTAAACTTGTGTTCTCGTGACAGCCTGGACCAATTGTCACTGGTTAAACTTATATCCTTAAATTATCATTATCAATTTGTCACTGGTTAAACTTATGTTCTTGTAACAGCCTCGCCAATTTGGTCCCTGGTATCAGGCAGTTAGTCAGGGGGAGACAGTAATATAAGGACGAAGTGGGCAAGGTATAACCATAAGTGGGCAACAAGGGTTTCGTAGTCTCACTACTTTATCGAACATCAAATAAACTTGAACGGATAAGGAATGGTCAAAAAAAATGGATAACTATGTGCTTGAGATAATTGAGCCATCAATTACGCGATAACATTATCTTCTCTTTTCTTGTTTAAAAAAAAAACACAGGTTGAGTATGAAGAATCTGCAATCTCTTTGCTGTATTACCAACCATGTGGAAGCGCTCGCACGCAGCCTACGCGGACCTTTGACGTGGAAAATTCGCGGAGGGAATGCTTAAACGTGGATTTTACGGGTTCCACAAGAAACGACGTCGTGCTGCCGTAGGACTTTATAGAGTTGAAGCAAACGCCTTCGTGCCAGGATTTGGATCCGATATTCCACAAAAACATTTGTATGAGCACTAGAATTATTCTTTTTTTTCTTTTTTAGTGAGCAGGGAACTTCAAAGTTGGAAATAAAGCATATGACCTCCAAGTTAAGTAATAAAGAAACGAACAAATCAGAGGCTAGATAGCAACAAAGTCACCTTTGAATGTAACGGTCTCATCCTCCTGGTAACCATAACACGGATATATCAAACAACGCCTGTAAGTTGGCCTGTTCTATGACCAGCTAGATCTATTCCAAGAGTACTGCATCAATTAGGTACATTGGCTATTATATATAGAAGAGACGGATGTTTCGATAACGAAGTTTTAACAACCGTACGTATTTAAAAAAAAAAAAAAGAGCTAAGTTTTTACGAAAAAGGTGAAGCCACGGCTTGTCCATTTTAAATTGGCCGTGACATCTCCAATATTTTTCCTACTTTGCGTTTGAATTGGTGGCATCTCGGTGTTTTAAATTGGTGCCAGTATTTTGTCATTAACCGTTGATAGCTACATATGTAATACTGATATAGCACCTCAAATTCAAAAATCCTGGCTAGAAGTTGTCATAGGTGTTTTTTTAATCACAATTTGTTTGGATTTTTTGACTTTTTGTAACTAGTGCACAATCGATGTTGCACTAGATACATGCTTGCACGAGTCCCTCACGTATATCCTTCTTTTGAGCCTTACCATCTATGTGAGACTGATGGTTTAAATCTATTCAAATCCAATTAAAAGTAATATAAATCTAATTATAAATATTATGGCTTGCCAATACTTAGCCTAGATAGGCATGTGGTGTGGTAATTCCTAATCTATATAGATAATCTTTTTGGAGAGAAGGAAGATTTTTCTTAACTTGCTCAACTCAAACTCCCAAAAGCAAACTAGAACGTAGAAGAATTGCAAAAGTATGGCATACATCCTCTTTTCTTTCATTAATTCTCCACACTTCATAAACTAAGTATATGTAGACCCTATCCATAATAGGAGTGATGTCCTCCCTTGCATACTTTAGGTACTAGGTATCCCAAAACAAACATGACCAATAGAAATAATTACGAAAAAATACTAAAATTTTATAGGTGGATTTTGACTTCTACATCAAATTTATTTTTTGTTGCTCCATCTAATTTTTTCACAGATTGGAAGATGCTGTTTGATCAAAGTCTTTTCCAAAAAGAAAAGTTTCGATTTGATCAAGCTGTTTTGAGGTCCAAATGATTGAATTTCAGTAAAATTTAAACCTGCCCAAAGTTGTATATGCCAAAAAGATATTCATTTCAAATATATATATATATATATATATATATATATCAATTAGATATCATATGACAAAATTATGATCTCCTTAAATTTGACAAGCGACAAGTGACTCAACTTCCTGATATAACGAATCTTGCACTCTATTCTATCTGTGATAGTCAAGATGGTTTACATCGAGTCTAGAGATCCTCTTGGATCAATAGGCCATAGTAATCTAGAATTTTATCCAAAAAGATTGACATCACAGATATTATTTGAGTTCTTCAATTCTGTATAAGTACTCAAAATCTATCTAATATAAAGCTAATATGAAACTAAAAATACACCCATGGTCCTCATATCGTTAGTGAAAGTGATATGAAGCAACTTTTACTATAACTTTATACATGGTAGCTTGAAGTATGGACATTTTGGTAAGCAAAATGAAGATTTTGACTACTTCTCAAAGAGAAGTCCTATTTGGTTGTTGATAATATGAAGAAAGTTGGGATACGAGGCAGGGAGAGGATTCACATAAGATCCTGCAACTTTTCAACTGATTAATCTACCTGCAAAGTGGCCCTCCTCAATTACCAGAACCCCAATAATGAAAGCACCAAACATGCAAGGTGTTACAACAAAACCCAATCGAAAGTCTTAAAGAACACCAATCTACACACGCAAGGAAGAGATTACAGGGGTCACCAATCCAATGCTTAAGTCAGCGAAAAAGAGTTTTGAAGAAAAGAGGAGAACAAGATCTAATCGGTAATGAATCAAATAGAAAGACCTTACGTACGTAGTATGTCAGGCTTTTATAGACATTGAGTTCTTGTCCCATCGGTGGACTTCAAAGTCCTAATCAGGTGAAAAATCATCTATGGTTAGTGAAAGTGATATGAAGCAATTTTTACTATAACTTTATACATGGCAGCTCGAAGTATGGACATTTTGGTAAGCAAAATGAAGATTTTGACTACTTCTCAAAGAGAAGTCCTATTTGGTTGTTGATAATATGAAGAAAGTTGGGATACGAGGCAGGGAGAGGATTCACATAAGGTCCTGCAACTTTTCAACTGATTAATCTACCTGCAAAGTGGCCCTCCTCAATTACCAGAACCCCAATAATGAAAGCACCAAACATGCAAGGTGTTACAACAAAACCCAATCGAAAGTCTTAAAGAACATCAATCTACACATGCAAGGAAGAGATTACAGGGGTCACCAATCCAATGCTTAAGTCAGCGAAAAAGAGTTTTGAAGAAAAGAGGAGAACAAGATCTAATCGGTAATGAATCAAATAGAAAGACCTTATGTACGTAGTATGTCAGGCTTTTAGAGACATTGAGTCCTTGTCCCATCGGTGGACTTCAAAGTCCTAATCAGGTGAAAAATCATCTATGGTTAGTGAAAGTGATATGAAGCAACTTTTACTATAACTTTATACATGGCAGCTTGAAGTATGGACATTCTCGTAAGCAAAATGAAGATTTTGACTACTTCTCAAAGAGAAGTCCTATTTGGTTGTTGATAATATGAAGAAAGTTGGGATACGAGGCAGGGAGAGGATTCACATAAGGTCCTGCAACTTTTCAACTGATTAATCTACCTGCAAAGTGGCCCTCCTCAATTACCAGAACCCCAATAATGAAAGCACCAAACATGCAAGGTGTTACAACAAAACCCAATCGAAAGTCTTAAAGAACACCAATCTACACACGCAAGGAAGAGATTACCGGGGTCACCAATCCAATGCTTAAGTCAGCGAAAAAGAGTTTTGAAGAAAAGAAGAGAACAAGATCTAATCGGTAATGAATCAAATAGAAAGACCTTACGTACGTAGTATGTCAGGCTTTTATAGACATTGAGTTCTTGTCCCATCGGTGGACTTCAAAGTCCTAATCAGGTGAAAAATCATCTATGGTTATCCTTATCCAACTAAACCATGAAAATTTGTCCAGCCAGAAAGGGTCTTCTTTCTCTTTAGCGCCATGCATCAGCTTGAAGGCCGAATTTGGTCCATATCACAGCTGCTAGAATGGCACAAACATATATTAGGGCTTGAAGGATTAGTGGATTATTTCTTGCATCTTTTTAATGTACCATTAGGGCTCTACCAAACAATCAATTCTGTCTAGGAAGGTTCTTCCGTATAACAAGATTGAAAGTTCATCAATCCATGGAATGATCAATCTCAAGCATGCTTGGGAAGAGAGAGCTGATAAGTGATCACCATGTTTGGAGATGGATAGCCATTACGTCCCTTTCCTAAATTGATAAAAGATGACGGGGTCAAAGCAAAGATATTTGTCTCAAAAATTTCACATTTGATCAATTTGGACTTTAAGAATATATTAGAATATTTCAGGGGAGGGCACAACGCATGTTGGAATGTATGGTTGGAAAGAAATTGAAGAATTTTTCAGAAAAAAAAGTGCTATGCTTCTTCGGTCTTTCAAACATCTCTTCTCTCCTTTAAACTCTGGAAGCATTTGTGCTCTAAGAATACATTGGAAGGGCACAATGAATTATGGCTGCAGCTGAGACCTTTGGATATCTAGAGATGATTGAGGAACTGCGTTTTGGGAGGAGTGGAAGAGGTTGACTTCAGAAAGTTTTTGAAGATTCATTTTCTTTGATATTCTGACCCCGTTAACTTATGTTCTGTAGCTTTTATTTTTTTCTTTTCAACTGTTAATACCACTTTGTACATATTCCCTTGGGTGGCTTTCAGCTTCCCTATACATCAAAAAAAAAAAAAAAAAATCTTAGAATATTTCAATATACATATTTCTAGAACGCTGCACAAAAGTTCTGCTTTAGAAGTTACCACGAGAGCAGTGAGTTGCTGCGATTTTGTCCGGTCAAAGTCGGGGAACAAACAAGCATATCGCAGGTGACTTTCTTTATTTATTTTCTTTTTCAAGGAAGATCACTCATTTTAGTAAACATATGCATCCATATCACTTCTTTATTTCTCATACACGTAACACATTTAATCTAAGACTGAATTTGGCAAGCAACCTGCTCGTCATTATTTGAGTAAACATGCTCACAAGTATAGACCTCCTTGTATGTATGTGATGCAATTCAAACGCTATCCTTCACGGTGGCGCTGTAGTTGTTCTGCTCATCGTAGTACCTGTTCCACAGCATTATCCCACCATAATTGGCCGTGCCCTTAATTGCCGGCAGCACCTGAGAAGTCAGCACGTCGGGAGGGATGTACCCGCTCCCGGCCGCATCGGTCGACGCCGGCAAGCCCAAGAAAAAGTTGGTCGCCGTCACGCTCGATATCCAGGTGCTCCACGCACCGGTCAAATTGTCGATGCTCCCCGAGGAGTACTGGCACGGTGGGTTGTTGTAGAACTGGATCCAGACATAGTCGAAAATCCCGGTCTGCAGCGCCGTGTTGAGGTGCGCGTCGGGGTACGGGCACTGTGGCGCCGCCGTGAGGTAGACCTTCTTTCCCTGGCTGCTGAACTGCGCCAGATCCTTTGCAAGGTCGTCGAAGAAGTCTCCGTTGGTCGCCTCGATGTCGAAGTCGATGCCATCGAGGACGGCATCGCCGAGGGGGCGAGAGGAGGAGCTGCCGCCAAGGAAGTTGTCCCAGAGGTAGTTGGCGACGTTCTGGGCATCGTCGGCGGAGGAGAGGGAGTAGCTGCCGGATGCGCCGCCGAGGGAGAGAAGGACGATGACACCCTGGGACTGGCAGGACTGGATGTCGGAGGAGAGGCTGGTGCAGGTGCCCGCGTTGGGGTCGCAGTGGCCTGCGAGGTTGAGGACGGGGGTCTGGCCATTGCCGAATGTGGTGAGGAAGGCAAGGATAACGTAGGCGTAGAGGCCACTGGAGCAGGTGTCGGCGAGGGTGCCCTCATTGCCGTTCTGGCCCCAGTAGACAGCGATGCTGCCCGCATGGGAGCCGGCGACTAGGGCGAGGAGGAAGAGGGGGAGGAGCTGGTTGGTGGCCATGGAGAATGTAAGAGGGGAGGAAAACTTATAATGGGGCTTCTCTTCTCCCTGGGTTGAGGGAATCGGAGAGAGCTCGCGCCTCTTTTATAGAGTGAGGCGTGGTGTGAATTGGCGCCTTTTTTTTTTCCAACGTTCGGATAGGCTTGGAAGACTGACCATGGATTCCTTGATTGGAAATTAACCTGAGACAGCCGCTAACGCCTAACTGGCCTAGTCGGTGCATGCATAAACAAAAGTCTTTAGCAGGCTCTATCTGCAATATCACCGCGGGTCCCCTAAGATGACGGCCGTTACAACGGCAAGACTGACGCCAAGTAAGATTTGGCCGCTGCCGACGTGAAGCTGTGAGTCGATGCAATTCGAAGTAAGAAATTTCATAGCCATTTATGACCGAGCATCAGATCAAATTCTTTCAAACTATGATCTATGACTCTCTATATGAACATTTTAACAAGTCAACGGAATTGAAAAGCTATTGTTTAGGATGCACAATTATGGATGTATGCCCGTCTATCTTTCTATGCCGAAAGAAACATTTTACCATTTCCATCATAAAGTGGAATTTTTTTGAAAACTAAAAAAAACCTACCTCAAAGAGGAGGTGGAGGAGAACAAAAAACTTGAATTATCATTATCAGTTTGTCACCTGGTAATCTTGTATCGAAGAAGAACAATTATCATGATCAATTTGTTTCTGGTTAAACTTATTTCCATAAATTATCATTAATTATCAATATTTCACTTGTTAAACTTGTATCCTAATTACAACAGCAACTTGAATTATCATTATCAATTTGCCACTGGTTAAACTTGTGTCCTTGCATCACTGGTTAAATCTTCGTCCTTGAATTATCATGATCAATTTGTCATTGGTTAAACTTATATCCTTGTAACAGCCTGGACCAATTGTCAGTTGTTAAACTTGTGTTATCAATTTGTCACTAGTTAAACTTATCACTGGTTAAGTTTGTATCCTTGAATTATCATTATCAATTGGTCACTAGTTAGTTAGCTTGTATTCTCGTAACAGCCTGGACCAATTGTCACTGGTTAAACTTATATCCTTAAATTATCATTATCAATTTCTCACTGGTTAAACTTATGTTCTTTGTAATAGCCTCGCCAATTTGACCCCTGGTATCAGGCAGCTAGTCAGGGGGAGACAGAAACATAAGGACGAAGTGGGCAAGGTATAACCATAAGTGGGCAACAAAGGTTTCGCAGAGTCTCACTACTTTATCGAACATCAAATAAACTTGAACGAATAAGGAATGGTTAAAAAAAATGGATAACTATATGCTTGAAATAATTGAGCCATCAATTACGCGATAACATTATCTTCTCTTTTCTTGTTAAAAAAAAACAGAACAGGGGTTGAGTATGAAGAATCTGCAACCTCTTTGCTTTATTACCAACCATGTGGAAGCGCTCGCACGCCGCCTGCGCGGACCTTTGACGTAGAAAATTCGCGGAGGGAATGCTTAAACGTGAATTTTACGGGTTTCACGAGAGACGACTTCGTCCTGCCGCAGGACTTTATAGAGTTGAAGCAAAATGCCACTCCTTCCTGTCAGAATTTGGATCCAATATTCCACAAAAACTTTTGTATGAGCACTAGGTTTATGGGTTTTTTTTTTTTTTTAGCCAGCGGGGAACTTCAAAGTTGGAGATAAAGCATATGACTTCCAAGTTAAGCAATAAAGAAACGAACAAATGAGAGGCTAGATAGCAACCAAGTCACCTTTGAATGGAACGCTCTCATCCTCTTGGTAACCATAACATAGATCTCACGCATATATCAAACTTCGCCTATAAGTTGGCCTGTTCTATGACCAGCTGGATCCACTCCAAGAAATCTGCAGCAATAAGGTACATTGACTATAATAGAAGAGATGGATGTTCCGATAACGAAGTTTTAACAACCACATGTAGTAAAATAATAATAATAATAAATAAATAGTAAGGTGGTTCGATCAACCAAAAAAAAAAATTAGGTTGGAAGTATCTTTACCTTCGATAGACGACGAACGGCAATGGCAGTGCCAGAGATGGGGAAGGAAGAGGGTTTCGCAGACGACAACGGCAGTGGAGAGGTGCGAATGGCAACGACGGCCGGGGGCGCTGACAGCAATGGCAGTCGGGGGCGCTGACAATGGAGGAGAGGCACTCACCAGCAGGAAGAGAGGGGAGGAGAGCTTAGAGAGGGAAAGGGGAGAGGGAGATCTCGATTGGAGATTGGAGAGTGGAGAGTGGAGAGAGGAGAGAGGAGAGGGGAGAGCTCGGAGAGGGGAGAAGGAGGGGGGAAGGAACTTGGTTTTGCATGAAAGGACGTCGAATTGACGTGCATTGAATGCAGAAATATGAGCGACAAAAATTTTCGTTGCTAATACTACTATTAGTGACAAAAAATTATTTTCGTCGTCAATAATTTCTGTCAAAATTTTTTTTTTACTAAAAAATTTTCTCTAAAAAAATTTCACCCAAAAAAAAATTATCAGCAATGAAAATAAAATTTCATTGTTAATAAATTTATTAGTAACAAAAATTTGATTTTCATCATCAATAATTTCTACTAAAAAATTTTCTCACTAAAAAAATTTTCTCTCTAAAAAAATTTCATCCAAAAAATTAATTATTGGTGAAGAAAAAAATTCATCATTAATAACTTCATTAGCAACAAAAATTTAATTTTCGTCGCTAATAAATATCGTTAAAAAAATTTTTTTCTTCTAACAATTTTCTCTTCAAAAAAATTAAAAAAATATTTTTAAAATAGTTTTTTCGATGAAAATAATTTTCATCACTCATAAAAATTTGTTTTCAGTTAATAAATTTTTTGTTCATAAAAATTGATTAAAATAATAATTTTAAAATATAGTTGTTGATGAAAATGTATTTACATCATATATATATTTTTTAAAAAAAATTGATAAAAAATTTTAAGCCCTATTTGTGATGAAAATTTATTTTACGATGCTAATAATTAAATATCTTTTCAATAATAATTTTATAAAAATTTAATTTTGGATTTTTCCCATCAAAAAAATTTTCCATCCCAAAATTTTAAAAAAAATGACATTAAAAAAATATTTGTGATGAAAAATAAAATTAATTTTCTTTAATCTAAAAATTTTTGGTCTAAAAAAATTTTTCAAAATAATTTCATCAAATAAATTAATTTTTTATTAGTTAAAAAAATTTATATAAATAGTTAATTTATGATTTTTTCTCCAAAAAAACTTTTTTTTTCAAAAAAAAATACGTACATAAAAAATAAAATTATGATAAAAAATTTAATTTACGTCGCTAATAATTGCTATAAAAACAGCTCTTCGACTTTTGCAATGGAATGGGCGCTATGGAAGATCGATAGCTTTGAAGTCTCTGATCTCTAAGGAGCTCATCTTCTTCTTGGAGTCCTCGTTCTGGAAGTCTCTGATTTCTAAGGAGCTCATCTTCTTCTAGCAGTATGCACGTAAAAAGATTATAAAGAGAAATGCTAATATAATCTAATGACGGATCATAATTTTTCCCACCTTCCAACTACAAGTCCTCAGTTCCGTACGTGAGCTTGGAAGTGTTGGGAAGGATTCCTCATGAGTGTAGAATATGGTCCTCCATCCAAAATTGCTAATCCAGATGACCATGTCGATACCACAACAGGAAGAAAGAAGAGATATAAAAAAAAGAATACAATCAAATACATGAATCAGCCCAAAGCTTACCCCCACGGGATATACAAGTTTCACTATAAAAAAAAGAATAAATACAAGAGGATATCACGCTCTCTCAACTCTCATACATCAATCTTTCTCTCTCTCTCTCAATAAGAAGCATAAAACCCTTACACAACTATCACAAAAAAAACCCTTAAGAAGACCCTTTACCGCTATCTACTGCACCTAGCCACTTTTGTGTTGTCCACAGGCCATCAGGCTTTTTTTAAAGACTCAAAAATTGAGTCCTCATTGAAATCTCTCTTGTTAGGATATAAAATACTTTTCTGACTGTTAGATCAACTCTGCACGCATCTTGAACCGTCCGATCGTGCAAAACAGCCTCGAATCATGCCCCAAGACCATCAGAATGCACGTTCCCGTGCGTGCATCGCGTGAAATTAACTCTGGACCATGACGGTCCACTCACGCATGGACCACGATTCTCGCACTCACGCATGGTGGACCGTGCATGCATCGCATGCCTCACATGCAGGTGCACCTTGGACCATGTAGTGGACCACACGTCCGCATCCTAGGCCGCGCACTACGGGCCACGTGCCTGCGGGCTTCTCCTCTAAGGCCTCGCATGTTGTTCTCTACTATGGGCTTCTCCATCTTGGGCTGCTGTGGGTCAAATTCGAAGCACCAAAATTCAATAATTTCAACTCGACTCGACATTCGGCCTCCACATAACTTTGAGAGCTTCTGAATAATCTCACCACCATGCCCTGGGGCATATATTTAACTGCTTATGGATAAATAAATATGAGAGTCAAGCCAGACCATTCGATCCTATCTCTGTCATATGCTGTGACCTGCCTGACTTAAGATCTGCTCAGGATAGCTTCTTGCGGCAATAGAAACTTCACCTTACGATGTCGTCTGTTATCTTTCCGAGTCTTCCATTTCATACCCAATCCACTTGTACCTGGAGCTCCACCTTACTCTAAGCTCCCACTGGCTCCTGAAGGTCCACCTCGCATTAAGCTTCTTATCAAAAGGTAATGTCCTCCATACCTCTTCTTCTTTATCACAATCCTACCATCGCATAAAATCTTTATAATTTCATTCTCAGCTCTCCACCTGTAGCTGCTTGAATCCAGTCTGCTTAGTGAAATCTGATTACTCCTAAAATTGGATATGTATCGGATCTCGTCCAATTTCTTCACTACTCCATCATGGGTCTATAAGCTGATAGTCTCAATGTCCTTGATCGCACAGCTCGATCCATTCGGCATATGAACAGTACCCTCATTGCTCTCTATGAAGTCAAACAGCTCCTCTCTGCAACAAACATGATGCGAACATACAGAATCTAAAATCTGCTATGGAAAATAAGTAGATATCTCATCAGATATCAGAAGAATATCATCACTTTTTTCTGTATCGCTATCTTGGACAGCCATCACAATAGTCTTTGTCCGATCTCTGAGCTGTGGGCAATTTCTGACTTGACACTCCAACTTGTCAAATCTGTAACACCTGATCTTGCTGTAGTCCCTTGACATGGACCTGAACCGCTCACCTTGCGATCCTCTGTCTCTTCATCCTCTACCACCACCAGTCACTGCCATAGCCGAGTCGCCATCTGAACTCGAAGCTCGATTTTTCTGTCTGAGAATCTCATTCTGGAGAAGTACAGAAGTGATCTCATCCATCTTAATAATGCTCTTCCCCACAAAAAGAGTAGTCACCAAAGACTCAAAAGAAGGAGGAAGCGATGAAAGCAAGACCAACACCCTAATCTTCTCCTCAACCTTTTCACCAATGCTTAGGAGATCAGTGAGAATTTTTTGAAAGTTACTGAGATGCTCCTATATGCTCTATCTCTCGCTCATCTACAACTGGTAAAACTGCTACCAGAGAAAGAGAACATTACTGAGTGACTTCGTCATGTGTCTCTCCTCGAGCTTCGTCTACATCACTGTCGGAGAAGTTTAGCTAAGCACATGATCATTATATCATCCATCAAGTACAAGCAAATCATACTTACCACCTGCATCTGGAGCCGCTTTTAATTCTTCTCCTTTGTGACAGTCGGCTTCTTCTCGCACAAAATAGTATCAATCAACCCTTGTTGGATAAGCACATCCTTCACCCTTACTTGCCATAGGGAGAATTGTTCTTGTCATTATATTGGTTGATCTTCATCTTGATTGAGCATATCTTCTCCATCTTCTTCAACCTCGATCAACAGTGATACAACTTGGATAATCGCGTGCTCTAATATCACTTGTTGAGAAAGATCCCTTACGAGTGCAGAATATAGATCCTTCGTCCAAGATCGTTAATCTGGGTGATGATATAGATATCACAATAAGAAAAAAAAAATATTAAAAAAAATACAATCAAATATGAGGATCAGTCTAAGACTTACCTCCGCAGGGCATGTAAGCTTCACTATGAAAGAAAGAATAAATATTAAAAAAAAAATCACACTCTCTCAACTCTTATATATCAATCTCTCTCTCTCAATAGAAGCATAAAACCCTTATAAAGCTCTCACAAAAAAAAAAAAAAAAACTTAAGAAGACCCTCTATCGCTACCAGCTGCATCTAGTCGCTTCTGTGTTGCCCATCAGGCCTCTTTTAAAGATCCAAAAATCAAGTTTTGATCGAAATCTGACTCTTATTAGGACTCAAAATATCCTTCTGGCCGTTAGATTAACCCCGCACGCATCCTGAATCGTCTGATCGTACAAAACAGCCTCAAATCGCACCCCTCGACCATCGAATCATGCATTTCCATGCGTGCAATGCATGAAATTGACCCTGGACCATGGCGGTCCATGCCTCGTATATGGATCGGAACTACTGTGCAGTGGACCGCATGTGCACTGCATGCCGCGCGAGTGGTGGACCACGCGTCTGCATCCTAGTCCTGGGTCGCATGCTGTGGGCCGCACACGCATATGGGCTTCTCCTCTTGGGCCTCATGTACTGTTTTCTGTTGTGGGCTTCTCCATCTTGGACTACAGTAGGTTGAATTCGAGATGCAAAAATCCAACAAGAAATCACCCCCAAAATCTCCAAGACCTACGCCAAGGTCGTGACCTACCCGAACTAGAAGCTCCAAATCAAGCTAGCCCGGGATGGTAGAGTCATCGGCCTATTCACCATCGATGTTGGCTTCCTCGACAATGAGAAGTCTGCGTTGTACATCGAGGTCTACCGAAGCCGTCTAGGGTTCAAGAATAACAAGCTTTTGAGCAAACGCCCACTCAAGCCGGTCTTGCGTCCGGCCAGTAAGTGGCTCAGTGAACTGCCCAAGGGTGCAGCAGTATAAGATAGCAGGTGGAGGGATGGTCATGACGGCGATGATCGGCATGCAGGAGGAGGGGTTTACGAAGATAGGTGCCGCTGGAGAGATGAACTGGGCGATGAGCCACTACGCCATGGAGGGTGCAAGTAAGGGGGACGAGCACAATTTCTTGGCCTGTTTTGGTCCATAGGTGTAAACAAGCGTTGAGCTAGGGTGAGAAGCTAACGCTTTTCCTCTTTTTGTCTCCCTCTGTTTTTGTTTATATATTGAGGGCTATAGCTACTTGGAGCAATGCGTTAGTGCTCAACAGGCAAGGGATCTCACATGTACATATATGATGGACTGCAAATGCTCTAGTAGCACAATGCTTAATAATTCTGTCACAATTTTTCTTTTCCATGCATGCTATGATTATGGGCATACATGTTGTAAATGGATACATGTTATTTTCATCAAAAAAATGGATACATGTTATGAGCCCTAAGCTGTAATCACACCTGCTGGCAACTTTGGAGGAAACGTAGCAACAAGTTCTTTCCTAAGAAATCTTCCTCTATCCATTCTAGGCTCCATTATCGCTCATTTTAAGTTCTGAAGTGCATTGTGTTCCTTCTGAGAATGCTAGCCCATGCACATAGAGTCATGGTTCTCTACCACCCTGGAGATGTAACTAGGTTCTTTAACCAACCTTAATCTATTTTCCTTATATTTGTATATCCTCCTCTTCACTAATAAATCCGGGGAAATGCTTGACCCCTCTTCATTTCTTTATTATTATGATTTTTTAAAGAAAGTAAAAAAGAGGAGCCCTAAGCCGTCAATGCTAAACTGTAGGATGCTACTTCAATGCAACATGCGCTGTTGTATGTATGGACGATTCCAAGACTAGCATGGAAAAGCTTGATAGACTTTGCTTCAAAATAAGTTATTTTGTTGACATAGTATGGGCATGCGGCGCTTCTCTTGAGGGCTTACCTAGTGGTCAATAGTAAATTTTCGTTGCAACGATGATACCACATCACCGTTGTAATAAACCAATCAATAGTCAAAAATGGATGAAATACAGGAGTATAGTGTGGGGTATTATCTATGAAAACTGATGAAATATACGAAAACTAATGAAATATAAAAGTTGTCATTGGTTTATTATAGATTTGATATGGTATCACCATTGTAATGAATATTTTTTCCTAATGGTACATGGGCCTAAGAGATGCGACATTGCATGATGAAAAATTTGAAAACTATATACACATCTCTTTCTTGTAGTGATGTAAATGTTTGCATTCACGATCGTCATCATCATCTCTTCTTCCTTGTGATACAGATCTCAAGTATAAATCTCATTGGCAATGCAAATTTGCTACTCAATGAACTCTCCTTGTGGTGCAAATCTCAAATATAGATCTTATTGACAATGCAAAATTTCCTACTCAAGAAACTTGTTGTGAGCTTGTATATATGATTAGCTATCCTCCGTGGTAATGTAAAAGATGGAGTTTAACACACTTTTATGGGAGGAGAGCTTAACAACATTCTCCTCCCATGTCCACGGACCTCCCTTTATAGGCCAAAGGTTAGAGATCGTCACGGACTCTTTTTTTTGCATAACAAAAGGTTTCCGCACGTCACAAATTTCGAGCTGCAAAGGATTCCGCACTGCACTCTTATTCCTCGTGCTAACCACCTTTTCTCGCCACCTCTCAGTTGCCATGGTGGGTCCCATTGAGGAGGGACCACACCAACAATCTCTCCCTCCCGACTCATATGGAAGATTCTATCAAGCCTACAGCACCCTTGCACTTCATCGGTTTCGTTCCTGAAACTGGTTTCATCAATATATTAGAACAGTTTTCTTCAGTGTCGACTTTTTCAAGCTTGAACTACTTCATCTCCTTGCATCTCAAATCCAATGATATTTGACGTCGATGTGTTTCATTCTTGAATGAAATGTTGGATTCTTACTTAGATGGATGGCACTCTGACCATCACTGTAGATGACATATATCTCTTTCTCCCTGCTAAGCTCCTCCAATAAATTCTTTAGCCATGATACTTCTGTGTTGGCATCCATTATGGCGATGTATTCTGCCTCCGTCGATGACAGCACGACATACTTTTTAACTTTGATTACCACGATACTGCTCTCCCTAAGAAGATCATCAGATAACCTGATGTGGATATTTGTGTGTCCACATCTCCTGTCATGTCTGCATCTGTGTAAGCATGTAGCATAGGATCTCCGCTGCCATAGCATAGACATGTCCTAGATGTTCTTTTAAGGTACCTCATTATTCATTTCACTGCTTCCCAGTGCTCCTTCTTGGGGTTTGAAAGAAACCAGCTGACCACACCAACTGCATGAGCAATGTTAGGCCTGATGCACATCATAGCATACATAAGACTCCCCATAATAGAGGCATAAGGAATCTTACTCATCTCTACTTGATCCTTCTTACTCTTTGAACTTTGCTCTTTAGTCAACTTAAATTGTCCTGCAAGCGAACTTACCACCAACTTCGATTTACTCATATTGAATCGATCCAGCACTTTCTCAATATAGGTCTTCTGTGACAACCATAGCTTTTTTGGATCTTCTATCTCGAGTGATTCTCATCACCAAGATTGTTTTGGCTTGTCCTAAGTTTTTCATCGCGAATGCCTGACCTAACTTCACCTTCTGATCTTTGATTTTGGCAATGTCGTGTCCCACAATTAGCATGTCATCCACATATACCAGGAGTATGATAAAATTATCGTCATAGAATTTTTTCATGAACATGCAATGGTCAAAACTTGATCTTTTATATCCGTTCTCCATCATGAAGGAATCGAACTTCTTGTACTACTATCGCGGTACCTGCTTCAGCCCGTAAAGATTTTTCTTCAAGTGGCACACCAGGTTCTCCTTGCTTTTTATTTTGAATCCTTCTGGTTGCTCCATATATATCTCCTCCTCCAAGCCATCATAAAAGAATGCCGTCTTCACATCAAGTTGTTCCACCTCAAGATCTAAACTGACAGTGAGATCGAGGATAACTCGAATAGACATAAACTTCACGATGGATGAGAAAATCTCTTTAAAATCGATGCCATTTTTCTAACCAAAATCTTTCACAACTAACCTCACCTTATACCTTGGTTGTAAACTGTTCTCTTGTGGCTTCAACCTGAATACTCATTTATTTTTAAGTGCTCGCCTTCTCTTAGGCATCTTCACCAACTCATATATATTATTTTTCTGCAAAGAATTCATCTCCTTCTTCATTGCCTTCATCCACTCTTCACTATGCTGGTGCTCTATGGCTTTGGAGTAGGACTCAGACTCCCTCGCATCTATTAATACCATGTAATCCTATGTTGGATATCTCACGGATGGCCTCCGCTCTCTTATGGATCTCCGAACCTCTTATACAGGTAGTTCAGCATGCGGCTCTATTTGAACACCACCCACACTCTCCTCAGCTTCGTGATTGATATTTATACTGTCATCTGCAGTTGCTCCTCCATCATCAAGACTCCTTGGGGTAGTATCTGGGCACAAATCTATAAGGCTGCACAAGGACGACTTTAGCTTGTTAGGTATTTTGAAGTCGTCGATTGTCAGATCTTTCAAGAAAACAACATCACAACTGTGCATGATCTTCCACTCCACAGGATCCTACAATCGATAATCAAACTCTCCGTCCTCACCGTAGCCCAAGAATATGCACTGCTTCGCTTTGACATCTACACTACAAGAAAATAGAGATTTTGCGATCGAATTTTTTGATTAAAATTTACGATCAATTTTGCGATCGACTTTACGATCAAAATTTTTTATGATCAATTATTAAAAAATAATATAGCGATCAAAAAATATCGATTGCAAAATCAGTTACAAAATTAAAATTTTACGATCGATAATAAAAAAACTAATATAGCAACCAAAAAAATTATTTACAAAATTAAAATTTTATGATAGATTTTGCAATTGAAAAGCTGAATATAAAAATAAATTAAAAAAATATTAATTTTTTATAGATTTGCAACCATAAATTCAATTGCAATAATTTTTAATTATTTAATTTAATTTTTTAAAAAAATTAATAGTCAATTTTTTGGATGCAAAATAGATTTATTATTTTGCAATCAAAAAATTAGTTGCAAGCTTTACATTTTTTTATTTCTATTAAAAATTTTACGATCAAAAAATCGATCATAAAATTTTTGACTAATTTTTAATCTATAAATAAGTTTGCGATCAATTTTTTGATTGCAAAAGTTTTTAAATATTTTATAATCAAAAAATTGATCATAAAATATTTTAATTATTTTTTTAATCTAAATATATTTATGATCAATTTTTTGGTTATAAAATATTAAAAAATTTATGATCACAAAATTGATCATAAAATACTTGAATTATTTTTTTAATCTATAAATAAGTTTGCGACTAATTTTTTAATCATAAATTTTTTAAATATTTTACAAACAAAAATTTGATCATAAAATATTTTAATTATTTTTTAATTTAAATATATTTATGATCAATTTTTTAGTTGCAAAGTATTAAAAAAATTTAAGATCAAAAAATTGATCACAAAATACTAGAATTATTTTTTTAATCTATAAATAATTTTGTGATCAATTTTTTGGTCATAAAATTAATATTTTATGATCAAAAAATTGATTGCAAACTTATTTATAGATTAAAAAAATAATTTAAAAATTTTATGATCAATTTTTTGGTTATAAAATTTTTAATATTTTATAATCAAAAAATTGATCATAAATATATTTTATATTCGAATATATTTCACTTCAATCGGACATCATTATCATGGTCAATTTAGTACGAAATAATTTGAATCATTAAATAAAAAATGAATGATTAAAAAATTAAATATCATCTGATTATAAGATAATTTTTTAGATAAATGATCTTTACTATTATTTTAATCATTTGTATAGTGATGATTATAAAATTTAAATCATGCATATATGAATCATCCATGTTAAGCTGATCTTACAAAAGCACAAGTATAATTACTTAAGGACTTTAAGAATGAGTATCAAGAGACATATAGTTTTAGATGGTTCATATACGTACGGTTTGAATTTTACGATCACTACTGTATAAATGATCAAAGTAACAGCAAAGATCATTTATCTAAAAAATTATCTTATAATCGAACGTTGTTTGATCTTTTGATCTCTCATTTTTTATTTAACGATCCAAATCATTCCATACTAAATTGACCATCATAATCATATTCGATTAAAGTAAAATTTGATAGTGTACTATAAATATCATCAAAATTATTATTGTAAGTTTTTGGATCCACCGGTGGTCTCTATCTATCAAATCATCATACGGTCGTTCATGATCATCGAAATCATATTTTATTGATCGACATAAATAGGGCTACCGAATTGAGGTAATCTTTTATGACAATACTCTAATGATAATTATTTAGATAATGAACGGTGGAGATGGACTTTAAATTTTAAAATTATATCAAATTCAGATAAAAATAAAAAAAAATTATATTCGATTGTAAAATATATTTGAGATCAATTTTTTGATTGTAAAATATTAAAAAATTTTACAATCAAAAAATCAATCGTAAATTTTTTAAATTATTTTTTAATTTATAAATAAGTTTATGATCGATTTTTTGATTATAAGATATTAATTTTATGAACAAAAAATTGATCATAAAATTATTTATAGATAAAAAAATAATTTAAAAATTTTTTAATCATAAATTTTTTAATATTTTATAATCAAAAAATCGATCATAAATATATTTAAATTAAAAAATAATTAAAATATTTTACAATCAATTTTTTGGTTGTAAAATTTTAAAAAAATTTTACGATCAAAAAATTATTTACAAACTTATTTATAGATTAAAAAATAGCTCAAAAATTTTGTGATCAATTTTTCGATCGTAAATTTTATTATTATGAAATATTAAAAATTTACAATCAAAAAATCAATTATAAAATTCTTGAATTATTTTTTTAATCTATAAATAAGTTTACGACTAATTTTTGGTTACAAAATATTAATTCTACGGCCAAAAAATTGGTTGCAAAATTTTTAAATTATTTTTATTCTATAATTAAGTTTGCAACTGATTTTTTGATCAAAAATTTTTTTAATATTTTACAACCAAAATATCGATCGTAAATTTAAATTTTGAAAAAAAAATTAATTGGTGCTACTGATTTCTTCTTTATAACCCACCTTCTTCGCCTCCCCTCCCTAGTATTTTCCCCTCTTCCCTTCCTCGACCGCCCACGATGGCTTCCCCTCGTCGGCACGCCCGTGACAGCCTCCCCTCCCCTCCCCGGTGCCCGAAACCCCTCTTCCTCTCTCCGGCCCACCCGTGACGGCCCGCCTTCCCCTTCCCGACGATCATTCATGATGGTCTACACTCGCCAGCCCCCTCCCCTCTCCAACGACTGCCTGCGATGGCCTCCACTTGCCAACCCACGCACGATGACCTCCCCTCCCCTCATCAACCCACCCGCGACAGTCTCCCCTCCTCTCCCCAGTACTCGACCCCTCTCTTCCCCTCCCTGGCCTGCCTGCGATGGCTCATCCTCCCCTCCCCTGCAACCGCCCGCGACGACCTCCCTTTGCTGCCTACCCGCGATGGCCCCCCTCCTCTTCCCAACGACCATCGGCAATGGCATCCCCTCACCGGCCCGCCCGTGATGACCCCCCTCCCCATCGGCCTCCCCATGCCATCCCATCCTCCCCTCCCCGACGATCGCCTGCAACGGTGTCCCTTTATCGGCCCGTCCGCGACAACCTCCCTTTGCTGTGAGCCATGAGAAACAGGCGGAAAACACCCTTGGTCCACAATGGACCGCGAGAAACCGAGGGGAACCGATCTTTGGCCCACGCCTCGCTCCATGGACCGTGCCAACAAAATTTTATTTTAAATAATAATACAAAAAATAAAATATATAAAAAATAATATAATAAAAATAATATAAATTATAAAATTATAAAATTAAAATTTTATGACCTATTTTATGATCGATTTTAAAAATTAAAATATTATAAAAAATAAATTATGATTGATTTTGTAATCAATTTTTTAATTAAAAAATTTAAAAATAATTAGCGGTAGATTTTGTGATTGATTTTTTAAATAAAAAAATATTTTAACAAAATCAACGATCAATTTTATGATTGACAAATTAATTAAAAAAATAAAAATAATTAACGATCAATTTTGTGATCAATTTTATTAATAAAAAAATTTAAAAATAATTAATGACTGATTTTGCAACTAATTTATTAATAAAAAATATTTTAATAAATTTAGCAACTGATTTTATGATCAATTTTATCAATAAAAAATTTAAAAATAATTAACGATCAATTTTATGATCAATTTTATTAATAAAAAATATTTTAACAAAACTAACGATCGATTTTATGATCGATATATTAATTAAAAAATTAAAAATAATTAGTGATTAATTTTACAATCAATTTTATTAATAAAAGATTTAAAAAAAATTAATGATTAATTTTGCAATCAATTTATTAATAAAAAATATTTTAATAAATTTAGTGATCGATTTTAGCGGTTGATTTTGTGAACGATTTTGCAACTGATTTTAAAAAATAAAGTATTATAAAACTTAAATTATTTTTTTATTTTTTGGTTGCAAAATTTTGCGATCAATTTAAATTGGTTGCAAAGTTTTGCAACCAGAATTTTTGCAACCGATTAAAATCAATCACAAAATAAATTAGCAACTAATTTTTATTATTTTGTAATCGATATTTTGATTGCTAAATTTTTGTTTTTTTTATAGTGCTAGTTTGGATCTCTCATCTCTGAGAATATGCACGAACGTCCTGCATCCAACAACTTTAAATAATCATAAGAAACATCTTTCCTTAACCATACTCTCTACGGTGTATCACCCTCAAGAGCATAGGAAGGAGAAAGATTAATAACATAGACTGTAGTCATTAATGTCCTCCCTAAAATACCTTCGATAGTTTAGCATGAGAGAGCATGCTCCTAATTCTCTTGCAAATCGTCCTATTCATCCTCTCAACAACACCATTCTGCTGTGGCATCTTAGGCACCGTCTTTTTCAATCTGGTGCCATTTTGTTGACAGTATTTCTCGAAAAGACCTCTGTATACTCCCTCGTTGTCCGTCCGTATGCATTTCAGCTTTCACCCAGTCTCTCTTTCGGTAGAGACGTGAAATTGCTTGAATATATCGAGCATCTGATCCTTCATTTTGGAAGCATAAGCCTAAACTTTTCGAAAGTGATCATCAATAAAAGTCACAAAGTAAGAGGATCCATCAAGAGTTTTATCATTCATAAAATAAACATTACTGTGAATAAGATCTAATGCACCAATTCTTCTTTTAGAAGAAAGATTCTAAAAAGAAACTCGAGTTTGCTTATCCATTAGGCAACTTTCACATGTCTTCAATCCAGAACCATTAATAGAGCCTTCTTCTTGGTCAAAATTGACATCCCTTTTTGGCTCATATTCTCAGTCGCCGATGCCACAATTCTAAGGTAGCAGGTTCTTTCACTGCATTCACCTCATCTTCATCGACCTTGGCTTGCATGAAGTAGAGAGAGCCTTACTTGATGCTTCTAGTTACTATTAGTGATTTTTTGGTCAGCTTCCACTTGCCATCTCCAAACACATTGTAGTAGCCCTCCTCATCTAGTACCCCTATCGACAATAGGTTTTGGTGGATATCTGGTAGATGTCGAATATTTTTCAATGCTAACCTATATCCTAAGCTTATGATCAGCACAATATCTCCGACGGCAATGATTTTTGATTCTCCAACGTTTTCCATCTTTACCGTCCCAAAATCATCAGAACGATGAGACGAGAATAATTTCTGCCTCGCTGTAACATGATATGAAGTGACCAAATCAATCACCCAAGTAGAGTTTTGGCCAGTAATACCTATAAGACCATCATCTGTTGTGCCACAGACAATGATCACCTCTCCACCTGAAGCTACTGTTGTCGTCTGATCATTATCCGAGCTAGAATCACCACCCAATTTGTTCTTCGGCTTCTCCTTCTTCAATAATCAGCAAACTTTCTTGAAGTGGTCTCATTTGCCGTAGTTGTAACATCTACCACTTCGAGACTTGGATCTCTCCTATGATTTGGCATGATCATCGTCTGAGTTAGATTGGGTCCCTGTACTTGCTTCTTCTTCCTTTCCTTTCCGTGATGAGGGCCTTATTATGGCTCGAGACCTCTTGCTCCTTCCTTTTGGCTTCCTCGTTAAACATACAATTTTTCACCATCATCAAGGCTATCGAACCTTTTAGTGAAGAATTGCTTAGAGATACCATCAGAGTCTCCCAACTATCGAGCAAGGAACTCAGCAACAATAGGGCCTGGAGCTCTTCATCTAATGCCATCTTTTTTATTGCGGCAAGCTAGTTCACTACGTTCTGAAAGTTCCTTAGATGCTCCACCATAGAAGTCTCCTCTCTATATTTCATGTTCACTAGTTTGCGCATTAGGAACACCTTGTTCTGTGCTATCTTTCTCTCGTACAAGCTTTTCAGTTTCAACTAGAGGTTGTGTGCATTAACCTCCATTAAAACATAGTGGAAGATGCTATCATCAATCCACTGTCGGATGAGCCCAACGGTTTTATGATTCAGCTTCTCTCATTCTCTATCTGACATCTTGTTGGGCTAAGCAATAACTCCCTCGATTGAATCATAAAGATCTTTGCAGTAGAAGAGGCCTTCCATGTGAGGCTTCCAAATCAAGTAGTTGGTTGACGTCAACTTGATCATAGTGCCCGACGAAAATTGATCCTCCATCTGTTAGCATCTCAACTTTTTCTTCAATACTTTGGATTTGGTGGAACCTGACTCTGATACCACTTGTTGGGATCATGAGTGCTCCAGAAGAATAAATAAATAGAACAAAAACTTACACTAACAATAATACCAAAAGCCCAAAGACATCACACCAATCACAAAATACTAGATTTTTTTTTCGATGGCTCGACCGAAGCCTACGTCTACACAGGGATCAGAGTAATATAGAGCTTCTACTATAATAATAGTTTAAAGTACAAAAGAAATTTTTCTAACTCCACATCGAAAACATCGCTTCTGATACAAAAAAGAAGAAATCTAAAGATTAAATAAACTTACAGAAGAACCCTTCTCGATGGAATAATTCTAATCCAAAGTTGAGCGAACTCCTCCAATTGATATTTTTCTATCTTCTTTTCTTGAATGAAGCATCCTCTTTAAACCTCTCTTCTTCTCTCTCCCCCTCTCCTTCGATGGCTCACAGCTTTTTTATAGTTTTTTTTCATCATTCTCCTCCCATTTTTATGGACCACCTTTTACAGGCCAAAAATTAAAGTCCATCACGGACTCTTTTTTTCGTGCAAGAGGAGGTTTCCGTGCACCATAGATTACGAGCTGCAAAAAGATTCCATGCTGCAATCTTATTCCTCACACTAATCGGCCTTTTCTCACCGCCTCTCGATATCCACGATGGGTCCTATTGAGGAGAGACCACACCAATAGGAGGATGAGACATTTCCTTTCAAATGTGACTTTCTTGCTATCTTGCCTCTAATTTGTTTGTTCCTGTTAGGATAATTCAACCAACCCCCGATTCTAACTCTAGATTGTCCTCATAAACACGATATGCCGACTAACAATAAGTTGACTGACCGACGGTCGGCTATTTTCAACCATCAACGGACAATCACGATAACTCAGTTAATATTCGATCGATGACCATCGGTATATCAGAATTACCGATCGATGCTCATTCGAATCTCCATGACTACCGACATATAGTCGACTTAACTTTTCATGATCACATAATATCGAAATATACGGAACTCATATATCTAACCATTATAAATGATTATCAACTACATGTCACGATCATTAGTGGGCATAAACACTCCATTAACTTCATAATTATGGCCCGATAATTGGGATAATTGCCCTTTAGTGCCATAAAAAGCTGGACACGTGCTCGACGGTTATATCTGAATCACCTATAAAAATAAGGTAAACGAACAACATTGGTAATATATTTTTGGGCTGAGACTCTACTATTCAAAATTCTTATCTACTGTTCACCACTCCCCACTGACTTAAGCATCGGAGGGTCTCCACCGGATATAATTTTGATCAGTGAGGACTTCTTTTATAGGTGCTCTTCTCCGACGATGGGTGCAACAGAGGATTAGCCGCAGCAAATTGGCATGCTAGGTAGTGGGAGAATACTGGCAACCATGGCAAAAACCAAAGCTCAACAATCAACAGGATTGGCAAGGTAGTTTTTCCACCAGAAAGATGTTTCTCTCCCACCTCCATTGACAGAGCCCAGCTCTTCGCATCCTGTGGTCACCACAGATGCACAAATTGCTGCATTAATGCAGTAAATGAAGGTATTAACAGAGGCGGTCCAAAGCTTCCAGCAGCAACAAACTCAGTAGTGCAGCAGTCGTCGGTGGAGTCGATAGCTCATTCAGTGCCGTTTAGGCACAGCTGCCGTCCTACACAATGTTCACCCTCCTCATCTCTAGAGCGGCGACCATCTTGACACTCTCTTCGAGAAGGATAACCATATTCTTGACACTCCTATCATGCCGCCCATCCTTCACAGCATTCTTCCTCTCCTTCCTGTGTACATAGTATCAGGTAGGGGAAGAGGCCGCGTACGTCTTCTGCTTCTCCATCTTCAAGCTCTTCAGGAGATTCTACTCCTGAAATTTTCTGACAACAATGACTCGACAACTACGAGTGCAAGCTCAAGGAGATCGACCGCCAACTTGTCCGACTTCAAGTGGAAGGTCGAAAATCTTCCAACGATTACAACTTCCACACCACCTAACCTCTCTCTCAGCACATCCTGGATGAACCGATTCTGTCTCGATTCAAGATGCGGCAGATAGAGCCATACAATGGCTCCATCGATCTAATAGACCATTTGAAGAGCTATAAGGCTCTCATAATGGTTCAGAGGGCACCGATGCCCTCCTATGCATCGACTTCTCGATGACTATTCGAAAGGCTGCTCGAGCCTGATATTTTGAACTTCAGTCGGAGAGCATTAACTTCTTCAAGTAGCTCGAGCATTCTTTTGTGGTCCACTTCACCACCAGCAGAAAAATACCACAGACATCAGACAGTCTCTTCTCCATTAAATAGGGTGAGACAGAGACACTGAGAGATTTTATGACTCATTTCAACATAGCCATACTGAAGATCAAGGATCTCAATGAAGATATGGCCATATCGGTCATGAAGAGGGGTCTGAGGAGATTCAGATTCATCTATTTTCTGGACAAGACTATTCCCTGGACCTATGTCAAACTTTTAGAGCTTGCATACAAGTATATCCATGTGGATAAGGATGCTTATGACTGGCACTAAATAGACAAAAAAGATAAAAAAAAAAGCAAAAAAAAAGTGAGCTCTGACCGAATCAAGTAAGCCGACTACCAATAAGCAAGCTTTACCTCGATGACGGAGTCCGAAGCCGAATAGCTATGACAGGTATGACTCCTATACTCCTCTTTCTACTTTCTGTGCATAGATCTTGATGGAGATCGAAGGAGAGAAGTATTTTTGACACCCCCACCTATGAAAACACCATCGAAGAGCTGTGATAGAAAGAAGTACTGTCGGTTTCATCGTGATAATGGACGTGATACCGAACAGTGCATCCAACTCAGGGACGAAATAAAGGTCCTAATTCGACAAGACTACTTCAAAAAATTTTGACGAGATCATCCGACTCAACCTCCCATCAACCGACAGCTTCAGCCACAAGCTGAGAAATGATCAACAATCGACCAACGGTGGGAGTCATCATATGATTTCGAGATGATAGAAGGATCGAGGGGCAACTTCCAAAGAAAAGTCAGTGAACAAACGATGACTTGATAATATATTTTTTTTTGGAAGATGATGTTCGAAGAATATAAACCTTCCATGATGATGCTGTCGTCGTCTCGACGATGATAGCAAATTATGATATTAAAAAAATTCTAGTGGATAATGGAAGCTCAACAGATATTTTTTTTTACTCGATTTTCTATCGAATGCGACTATCGACTGATCGACTCAGAAGAATCTCAATGTCATTAGTCGGTTTCATTGGAGATACAGTTACTGTGGAAGGAGAAATTATTCTCCCACTAACAACAGAAACAGATCCACAACAGAGTACTGTTCTCTTGACATTCATGATCGTCCGAATTTTCTCGATTTATAATACCATACTCGAACGATCTGGACTTAATATCCTGAGAGCAGTAGTTTCAACATACTATTTGCTGGTCTGATTTTCAACAAGAAACGGAGTTGGAGAAATGCGTGGAGATCAATAACTTGCTCAACGCTGCTTTCTCATCTCCATACAAAGTAAACAATCTAAAAACTCTTTGTCCGTTAATAAATTAGACCAAAGAGAAAATAAAGAAAGGGGTGAACCAACCGAACAACTGATTTTCATCCCACTAAAAGAAGAAGATCCTGAGAAAATGATCCAAATTGGATCGCAGCTATCTGATCCGGAGTGGCAACAACTAATAAATCTACTAAGAGCAAATACAGATATTTTTGCTTGATCGAATACTGATATGCTAAATATTTCTTTAGAGATAATAACCCACCAACTAAACATTAATTCAAAAGTTAGACCCGTGAGATAAAAGAAAAGATCTTTTGCTCCTGAAAGGCAGGAGATCATCGACGAAGAAGTCGACAAACTCCTCGTGGCTAATTTCATCAGAGAAGCTAATTATTTCGATTGTCTCGCTAATATAGTGATGGTGAGAAAGGTCAATGGAAAATAAAGAATTTATATCGACTATACAAATCTAAATGAAGCTTATCCGAAAGACAGTTTTTCTTTATCGAAGATCGATCAGCTAGTTGATGCGACTTCGGAACACCGACTCTTAAGCTTTATGGACATCTTTACGGACTATAATCAGATTTGGATGGCACTCGAAGATGAGAAGTATACAGTCTTCATAACCGATAAAGGCATCTACTGTTACAAAGTAATGCCATTTGGTTTAAAAAATATCGGAGCTACTTATCAACGGCTAGTCAACAAAATATTCAAGACACAGATCGGACGAAATATGAAAGTCTATGTGAATGATATGCTGGTGAAAAGCCTTCAAACTTCTGATCATATTCGAGATTTGGAAGAAGCCTTCAGCACACTTCGACGACATCAGATGAAATTAAATCCAACCAAGTGTGTATTCGGAGTCACTTCTAAAATTTTTTTTTGATTTCTTGTATCACAATGAAGAATCGAAGCCAATCTCGAAAAAATAAAGGCTATCATCAATACGAAGTATTCAAGCTCCAAGAAAGAGACACAACAACTTAATGGAAAGATCGTTGCACTCAGCCGATTCATCTCAAGATTGGTAGAAATATGTTTGCCTTTTTTCAAGATCTTGAGACAAGCAAAAGACTTCTCATGATCAGACGAGTACCAACAGTCTTTTGAAGATCTAAAAAGATATCTGACATCTTCACCGATACTTACAAAATTAAAAGTGGGAGAAAATTTATATCTCTATTTGGCAACTTTGACAGAGACAGTTAGTTTGGTACTCATCCAAGAGAATGAAAATTGAATTCAACGATCTATTTACTACACCAACAAGGTGCTTCATAATGTCGAAATAAGATATTCAAGGATGGAGAAGATGATCTATGTTCTAATCATATCATCACAGTGACTTCGCCCATATTTTCAGACACATCTCATTGTCATCTTGACAGATTAACCGTTGAAGGTAATTTTATACCGACCTGATACTCCAGGTCGAATGATAAAATAGACAATAAAACTCAGTGAGTTTGATATCTAATATCGTCCATGTCCATCGATGAAGGTATAAGTTTTGACCTACTTCATCGTCGAATATACCATACCTGACAATAATCCTGAGGATGAATCCAAAAATAAAATAAAACCAGTTGAAACTCCCGAGCCCGATGTAATATCAGTGTGGGTATTACACATTGACGGAGCATCCAACACACAAGACAGTGGAGCAGGTCTCATTCTCATCAATTTCGAAGGGATTGTAACCGAATATACTCTTCAATTTAATTTTAAAGCTTCAAACAACTAAGTCAAGTATGAAGCTCTCCTAGCCAGCTTGAAGATTGCCAAAGAGCTTGACATTGATAACCTGAAGGTCTTCACCGACTAACAGTTAATTACTGGGCAAGTTAAGGGTGAGTCTAAAGCCCGAGATCCCGTTATGATGAAGTATCTTCAAAAAGCAAAAGATCTCACATCGACTCTAAAATATTTTGAGATCTCTCAAATTTTAAGAACAGAGAATGCTTGAGTCGACGTACCTTTCTGACTTGCAACCACTTCATTCAACTCGCTGGATCGGACATTCATCGAATGTCTTGAACAATCAAGCATCGATAAAGTCGAAAAATACTACAAATCAATAATGAGCCAAGCTGGATAGATCCGATCATCCAATACTTGACTGATGAAACTTTATCAACAGACCCCTCAGAAGTCAAACGACTCAGATGGACGGCCTCGCAATATATTTTGATGAATGACCAACTTTATAAAAGATCATTTTCTCTTCACTTACTGAAGTGTTTGAGACCGGCAGATACCGACTATGCACTCCGAGAAGTTCATGAAGAGATTTGTGGAAATCACTTGGGGGTAAATCTTTGGCTTACAAAGTCTTACGACAAGGATATTATTGGCCCATCGTAAAAAAACATACAACTGAACTCATCCAAAGATGTGAATTATGTCAGAAGTTTGTAAATATACAACATCAACCGACCAATCAGCTGACATTAATTGTTGCACCATGGCCCTTCGCACAGTGAAGAATTGACATGCTTGATATTTTTCCTCCGACATCTGATCAGAGAAAGTTCATAGTGGTTATCATTGATTACTTCACCAAATGGATGGAAGCTGAACCTCTGGCACAAATCACTAAAAGTAAGATGGAAGACTTCATTCAAAAGTCAATCATATACAGATTTGGTCTACCACACACTATAATCACTGATAATGACCGACAATTTGACAGTCAGAATTTTAAAGAGTTCTGTGCGAAATTTTATATTACGCACAAACTCACATCAGTCGGCCATCTACAATCCAATGGTGAAGTAGAAGTAACAAACCGAACAATCCTACATGGTCTCAAAATCAGATTGAATGAAGCTAAAGACCTTTGGATGGAAGAACTATATCCAGTCTTATAGATATATCGAACAACTCCTCGCATACCAACGGAAGAATCATCATTCAATCTGACTTATAGAATAAAAGCGATGATTTCACTTGAGATCAGATTACCATTAGCAAAGGTGGAGCTGAGCAATTCAGAATGTCGGAGAGCCGATCTAGATTTATTTTCAAAAATTCGATAACAAGCTCAAGTTCGGATGGCGGCATATCGGTAAAGAATAGCTCGATATTATAATACGAGAGTTAAGCTGAGGGTCTTCCGTCCAGGAGACTTGGTCCTAAGAAAGGCAGAAGTTTCAAAGCCTTTGGATCATGAAAAGTTATCTTCAAATTGGGAAGGACCCTACAGAATAACCGAGATACTTCGATCGAGTGCATATCGGCTAAAAACTTTTGATGGAACAACTATTCCTTGGACTTGGAATGCCAACAATTTAAAGATGCATTTTCAATAAAGTTGTTCATGTATACAATATTCAGAATGAAATATTAGAATTCAGAATCATGAAAGCTTCGATCAACTACATCTACAAAATAACATCAGATCGATAAATAATCAATCAATTTTATCAACTATATTTTGATTTTTCACTGTAAAAAATGACTCTAGTCGAACGACTACTTATGCCGATTTAGTTTTAACTAAGCAAAATATTATACCAATTCGATCTCGATCGATTAAAAAATATATCGACTTGACTACAGTCAGTCGAAGGATATTTGACTTACTACCATTTATCAAATATCTAGACATACCGATTTAACTACGATCAGTCAAAGGATATTTGGCTTATCACCGTCTATCCAAATACCTAAGAGGTAAGATATGTCAATCGACACTCGACTAACGGACAAATTCTACAATAACTATTACTGAACATCCAATTCATCGATAGGTATTCGATTGTTCGACTATGATTTGATAATATTGAAAGTACACAAAAAGAAGAGAGTTTGTACTTAAAAATTTTTTGTTTCATTCATTGAAGAGAAAGTTATAAAATTGGATCAAAATTCAATTACAAAATTTATCTGATTATAAAAAAAAAAAAGAAAATGCTACACCGATCATCGGTCGGTTTCTTCATCTCCCTACTTCGGTACAGCTTCGATAGTTGGAGCAGGCCCTGGTGCAGTCAGCACATCTTTTTCAATCGATGCGGCACCCTCTTCAGCAGTCTCTTCTCTCGAACCAGGAGAAACAATGCTGCTCAAGTCCAAGTTCGGATACAGTTTTCCGACCGCATCTCGGCCATCCTCGTATCTGACACAATAGGAGGCGAATCCGCCTTCGAGAATCTCTTCCTTGAATTCTTCTGAATTCTTAACATTCTCGACAGTCAGACTCAGGGCATCCCTTGCCGACTCAGCTTCAGCTCTTGCGGAGGTCGAATCAACATCGGCCAGTGCCAGCCTTTCCATGGTGGCCTGATGCCTTCCGTGCTCCACCTCCAGCTCTCCAATACATCCATCTCTCTCTCTCTCAGGAGCCGATAGATGGAGTGCTTCTTGCTCCTGATCCGAGATTCGAGGGATGTGATGTTCTGACGAGCCAACTCAACTTCGGCTCTGGAGGATTCTAGGTCAGCCGTCATATGGGAGATTTCTTTCTGAAGCTTCTTCTTCTATTCAGTTGTCACCTAAAATTGTTCAACGGTAGTGGTCTTTTCGACGGTGACGGCCGCCACCCAATCCATCCACACCTGAGGAAGGTCGGTAATTTTTTGATATCCGCTCTCCAGAGCATGCATATCGTGCATCCACTAAAAATAGAAGACAAGTCAAGTCGGGTCAAAAAAAAAGAGGAATGTCAGAAAATTATCCCAAGTATTGTCGGGTAGAAAGAGAAAAATATTTCAGATACAGTCCGATTCCTTCTGCTCTCCCTATCTGTCGGGAGTAGTGCGGCCTCAATGAGTCGCCTGGCCAACACCGGATTAGCCAAGGCTGACTCATCTTCAGGAATCCTGATGTCGAAGAGTGTGGGAAGGCCCGCAGATGACCCATCGTCAGCCGAAGTGGCCGACGCCTTCTCCCGATCTCCAATCGGCGATTGCGCACTTGAGACAGTCGGGAAGTTAGTGCTTGTCTGCACCCGAGATCGTTCTGTTGGAGGAACGACCGGTGCAGCCGCAGATTGCTCGGGTTCAGCCGCGACTTCCAACTTGGCCCGAACCCCCACCAATGGAGCCACTGATGGCACTGCTGTGGCTTCTTCATCCCTCGTTGCCCCGACTCCAGTGGATGGCACTTCAGACAGAAAAAGCGTTGTCGGAGCCGACAATGCTAGGACCGGCTCGAGGGCTGCCTCCGATGAAATATTGGATTTCCTTGCCGATTTCGATGGAGATTCAACTTGACTCCTTCTCGACGATCGGAAAGATCCAGCATCAGTCGCTACCCTCTTCTTGGCAGCATGCGAGTGGACGTCGACGGCCGACACTCATGCCCTTATCCACATAGCTGCAATCAAAACAAAAGATCAGTATAAAACCCAGAAACGGACAAAAAAAAAAGTGAAATGACCGACTATGTTATACTTTGAAAAGTTATTGAACTAAGTCTGGCATCGTAGAGAGCTTATTCGGTCATCAGCTCTCGCTGCGGTGGAACTTTCATATCCTTTAGTCAGAAAAAATCTTTCCGATCAGTAGTCTCCACCCGACTATTCTCGTTGGGGCCAATTCTCGGATCGCCCCAACATGAAGGAGAGTCCCAAGGAGAAAAAGAAGAAGCAAAAAAAATTGATTCTTCCATCTATAGATGGACGATGAAAGATTGGAGATGAAAGAAAGGCCTTTTCTCGGATTGAAAAATCACCAATCCTTGGCCTTGGGATGAGGATGAAGGATGAAGAAAGATCGAAAGAGAGAAGGATGATGATCAGTCGGGATAAGCCAATATAACAAAGTAAAACTAATAATCAGCCGGATAGAATTCGAAGCCAGCTGAGCAGGACAAAAATCATAATAGTCAAAAAGCTTCCAGACGAACTTCGAAATTGAAAATCGAAGACCGGCCCTAAGGTCCTCGACATAAAATGCAACTTGGTCTGGGGGAGGAAAGTTCATCCGACTGTCCGGATCAGGAGAGAAAGCTGATACTACTCTAGGATATGGTACTATTCTTGGAGATGCTCAGCATTGGGCCTGGATAAGGAAGAAACTTTCGTTTTCAGATTCGAAGGAGAATCGTCGGTCGGATTCTCCAACCAACTATCCCGAGAAGATGAAACCTTCTTACTTACCATTGAAAATGAAAATCCTAGAAGAAGAAAAACCCAAAAAGAAGAAAAATCCTAAGAGAGGAAAGAAGAACTCGACCTAGAGCTCAAGGTGACGTGAGGAACAGAACTCGAAAGTACCTAATACTACGGTAGCAGAACCTTCTCTTGCAGAAGAAAATGACAAATGCAAAAGTAAAATTCAAATGAAAGCGACTTTATATATATAAGACTCCTCAACATTCTGGATGAAATCAATCAAATCAGAATCTCCTCAGATGTCGACACGTGATGACATCAAGACCGATCATTGATCGGACGGTTCAACACATCTGCTCCCAGATCATGCCACCTCACCATTCACCTCACCATTATCCACATGAATAGCTCAAAGCCAATGATGTTTGGACACTTGGCCAAGATCTACTTAAATCATCTGGATTCTCCAAACGCTAAATTATCTTTCCGAAATGACATCCCAATGATGATCTTGCAGTTATCGAAACAATAAAACAACTGAAGATCTCTCATATTTCAAAAATCATTAATGTCAGTAGTCAAATCGGAGCTTGAAGTAGCATGTGATGTGACAACTCCTTTCGTCCAACGTGATAGATCACATGGCAATATGCACGTCAGGCCACCTTGGACTTGGGAGTGGGGGGCAACTATTGGGGCAATTCAACCAACCTCTAATTCCGACTCCAGATCGGCCTCATAAACATGATATGCCGACTGAAAATCAGTTGACCAACTGATAATCAGTTAACAAATCGACAGTCAGCTATTTTCAACCATCAACGGACAACTACGACAACTCAGTTAATATCCGATCGATGACCGTCAGCATATCAGAGTTACCGATCGATGCTCAATCGGATCTCCACGACTACCGATATATAGTCGGCTTAACTTTTCATGATCATATAATATCAGAATGTGCAGAACCCACATGTCTAACCATTATAAATGATTGTCAACTACGTGTCACGATCATTAGTGGACATAAACATCCCATTAACTTCATGATTATGGCCCAACAATTGGGGTAATTGCCCTTTAGTGTCGTAAAAAGAGCGACCACGTGCTCGACGATTACATCTGAATCCTTGTGGTCAACTGGTGATTGATTTGTATTTCACTCATATGCTTTATCTTCAGGCCTAAGGAAGTTCCCTGCTCACGAAACAAAAGAGAGGGAAAAAAAAAAATCTACACGAATGTCCTTGTGGAATATTGGATCCAAATTCTGGCAGGAAGGCGTGGCTTTGCCTCAACTCTTCAAAAGTCCCGCGGCAGGACGACGTCGTTTCTTGCGGAACCCGTAAAATCCACGTTTTAAGCAATCCCTCCGCGATTTTTCCACGTCAAAGGTCTGCGCAGGCGGCGTGCAAGCGCTTCCACATGGTTGGTGGTAAAGCAATTAAAGAGGTTGCAGATTCTTCAGACTCAACCTGTGGTTTTTTCAAAGAGAAAAAAAAGAAGATAATGTTATCGCCTAATTGATAGCTCAATTATTCCTTATTCGTTCAAGTTTACTTGATATTCGATAAAATAATGAGACTGTGCGAAACCCTTATTGCATATTCTTATATTTGGTTATGCTTATACCTTGCCCACTTCATCCTTACATTAATTACTGGCTCTCTCTGGCTAATTGCCCGATACGAGGGACCAAATTGACCAGGCTATTACAAGAACATAAGTTTAAACCGTGACAAATTGATAATGGTAATTCAAGAACACGAGTTTAACAAATGATGCAAGGACACAAGTTTAACCAGTGGCAAATTGACAATGATAATTCAAGTTGCTGTTGTAATAAGGATACAAGTTTAACGAGTGACAAATTGATTATGATAATTCATGGAAACAAGTTTAATGAGTGACAAAGTGATCATTATAATTCTTCTTCTTCGATATAAGTTTAACTAGTGAGAAACTGATAATGATAATTCAAGTTTTTTGTTCTCCTGCACCTCCTCCTTGGAAGTAGGTTCTTTTTTGTTTTTTTGAAAAAATCCACTTTATGATGAAAATAGTAAAATATTTCTCGGGTAGAAAGATAGACGGGCATGCATCTATAATTGTGCAGTGTAAATAATAGCTTTTTAATTACGTTGACCTGTTAAAATGTTCGTATGGAGAGTCATCGATCATAGTTTGAGAGAATTTGATCTGATGCTCGGTCATAAATGGCTGTTACATTTCTTACTTCAAATTGCATCGACTCGGCAGCTGCCAAATCTTCCTTGGCGTCAGTGTTGCGGTTGTAACGGCCGTTATGTCAAGGGACCCGCGATGACATTGCAGATAGAGCCTGCTAAAGACTTCTGTTTATGCATGCACGGGTGACTACTTACGTATTACGCAACCACCAGTTGGCAGTCTCAACTTCCAGTCAATGAAGCCATAGTCAGTCTTCCATGTCTATCCGAACGGAGAAAAAAAGCGCCAATTCATACCACCCCTCACTCTATATAAGAGGCACGAGCTCTCTCCAATTCCCTCAACCCAGGGAGAAGAAGCCCCATTATAAGCTTTCCTCTCCTCTTACATATATTCACCATGGCCACCAACCAACTCCTCCCTCTCCTCCTCCTCGCCCTAGTCGCCGGCTCCCATGCGGGCAGCATCGCTGTCTACTGGGGCCAGAACGGCAATGAGGGCACCCTCGCCGACACCTGCTCCAGCGGCCTCTACGCCTACGTCAACCTCGCCTTCCTCACCACATTCGGCAACGGCCAGACCCCCGTCCTCAATCTCGCAGGCCACTGCGACCCCAGCGCCGGTACCTGCACCAGCCTCTCCTCCGACATCCAGTCCTGCCAGTCTCAGGGCGTCAAGGTCCTCCTCTCCCTCGGCGGTGCCTCCGGAAGCTACTCCCTCTCCTCCGCCGACGACGCCCAAAGCGTCGCCAACTACCTTTGGGACAACTTCCTTGGTGGCAGCTCCTCCTCTCGCCCCCTCGGCGACGCCGTCCTCGATGGCATCGACTTCGACATCGAGGCAACCAACGGAGACTTCTTCGACGACCTTGCAAAGGATCTGGCGCAGTTCAGCAGCCAGGGAAAGAAGGTCTACCTCACGGCGGCGCCACAGTGCCCGTACCCCGATGCGCACCTCAACACGGCGCTGCAGACTGGGATTTTCGACTATGTTTGGATCCAGTTCTACAACAACCCATCGTGCGAGTACTCCTCAGGGAGTATCGACAATTTGACCAGTGCGTGGAGAACCTGGATATCGAGCGTGACGGCGACCAGCTTTTTCTTGGGCTTGCCGGCGTCGTCCGCTGCGGCCGGGAGCGGATACATTCCCCCCGATGTGCTGATCTCTCAGGTGCTGCCGGCAATTAAGAGCATTGGTAAGTATGGTGGGATAATGCTGTGGAACAGGTACTACGATGAGCTGAACAACTATAGCGCCACCGTGAAGAGTAGCGTTTGAATTGCGCCGCATACATACAAGGAGGTCTATACTTACGAGCATGTTTACTCAAATAATGACGAGCAGGTTGCTTGCCAAGATCCAGTCTTAAGATTAAACGTGTATGGGAAATAAAGAAGTGACATGGATGCATATTTTTACTACAATAAGTGATCTTCCTTGAAAAAGAAAATAGATAAATAAAGTCTACTGCGAGATGCTTGTTTGTTCCCCCACTTTTACCGGACAAAGTCGCAGCAACTCACTACTCTCGTGGTAACTTCTAAAGCGGAAATTTTGTGCAGCGTTCTAGAAATATGTATATTGAAATATTCTAAGATATTCCTCAAGTCCAAATTGTTCGAACGTGAATTTTTGAAACAAACATCTTTGACCCTGTCATCTTTATCGATCTAGGAAAGGGATGTAATGGCTACCCATCTCCAAACATGGTGAACAATTATCAGCTCTCTCTTCTTCCCAAGCACGCTTGACAGTGATCATTCCATAGATTGATGAACGTTCAATCTGGTTATATGGAAGAACCTTCCTAGAGAGAATTGAATGTTTGGCAGAGCCGTAATGGTACATTAATACAGGTTGAAAAGATGCAAGAAACAATCCACTAATCCTTATTTCGCTACAAGAAAAGGTAGACCAAGTCAACCTAATAAATGAAGATAGTCTTTTCCAGAAACCAGCTCCTCTGCGGTTCCAAGGGGTGTCCCGACGGCCTCGCCGAAATCGTTGGGAGCTCAGAGCAGTTCTTTCCTGGCTATTCGAACCAAAAACTTCCAGAGTGAATTTTGACCAAGTATTTTCGGTCAAAAGACGTGTCTTACTTGAACTGTTCCGCCCGGCGGAGAATATCACCACCACTACCAGTTGTGGGTGGGGTTGGGGTTGCAGGGGTCAGACAATTGCTTGTTTTCAGTTGCGCCTGACCGAGTTTGCGCCTGAAACATGGAGATATGAAACCATTTTGCCTTGTAAGTTATTTGTAAAATATTTAAAATTTTTAGCATCAAATTTGTTGCTTTCAGAAAAACACAAAAATAAAAGAAAAGAATGGCAAAAATTGTTGTTGCCGCTGGTTTTTGGGCTGAGGTCGGCTTAATCGGAGAAGAGATGTAGCTAGGATTGGATGACGGCTTGACCTACAAAATAGAGTCTTGATCGGAGTTGGCTCCGATGAAGATCCTTCAATACTTAAAAAATTAAAAAAAAAAAAAAAAAAGTAATTAATAGGAGAGAGATGAGGGCAAACCTTAGAGATCCCCTTTGACCCTCTATTTATAGGCGGGGCCTAGATGCCATAAGGAGGAAAGAGAATCGGATCGTTACTTCTACCTTGTCAGATTGTTGCCTTTTGCCTTATCTGCTCATGGCTGATTGTTGTCAGTAATCACGAGATTCTTCAATTCGTGTAATTTAGATAGCATCTCAAAAGCAAAACTTACCAAGAATGCCAACTCAGATCGGTTGGAAAAGTACCTCAAATCAGTCAGGGCTGAAGGTCGGCCACATCTGAGCCATCCATACATCAGTTGAACTGAGATGAAATTTTTCTTTCGACATCAGATGTCTCCTACTTTTGAGTCTGAGCTAAAATTAGATCGGATGAAGAAAGTAGATTAGTTCATTTTTCTCGATTCTGTGAGCAACACGTATCACACCGAAGCTGCTCCCTTTTGGGCGTGACCATTGCTAACAAAATTTAAAGCCTTTAGCTCACGTCAACTTGGGTCATAGCTTCAAGCTTATTGAAGGTTCTCCGTGCAACTTTTCAAGACATTCAGCTCGAATCATCAAGATGTACAAATTTGCATTGCCGCTATCCAGGACTTCCGAGGTTTCCATTCTGTAGTTTATCCTCATTAATTGGGTGATTAAGTATTTTGCTCGATCAGCAAATCTTAAGCCCATGGATTGAGTCGGCTTTGCTGATGTTTGAAGCTTTCAAGGGTCCTCTTAAAAGGATATCTCTCGCCTCTCAAATGATCAAGATTTTTAGCTCATCTCATCTTAGGAACTGAGGGCTATCTGAGGGTCCTCTTATGGGCTACCCCTCGCTTTTAGGTTGCTCAGGGATTTCAGCTCAAATCATCACAAATAAAGTTCTTCCGAGAGTCCTCTTATGGGGTTACATACCCCTCTCGCTTCTCGAACGATCAAGATTTTTAGCTCAGTTCATCTTAAGGATGAGGAGCTACCTAAGGATCCTTTTATGGGGTGCCCCTCACTTTTTGGCCACCCAAGGCCTTCACCTTAGGTCATCATGGATAAGATTTTGGAGCTTCTGAAGATTCTCTTATGGGGTTACCCTTCGCTTCTCGAATGATCAAGATTTTTAGCTCAGCTCATCTTAGGGATGAGGGGCTATCTGAGGGTTCTCTTATGGGATTACCCCTCGCTTCTTGATCATCCAAGGTCTTTATCCAGATCATCGTAGATATGATTGGAGCTTTTGAAGGTCCTCATATGAGGTTACCCCTCATTTCTGGAATAGTCAAAAATTTTTAGCTCAACTCATCTTAGGGATGAGGGGTTATCGCTCGCTTCTTGGTCACATGAGGTCTTCGGCCTAAATCATCATGGATGAGATTTGGTTTATGAATTTATCCTACCAAATTTGCTAATGAAAGAGATTTATTTTTTATTAAAGGAAATAGCCATTGCATTACTAATAGTATATCCACAAATTTCAGGCCTGATGACCTCGTCCACTTGATTGGATCCTTTCCAATTGGGGAATAGCTTCCCTTGGTCACCTGGCTGAGAAACCTCAATTTGGTGCAGCATTGAATCACCAATTCTAAGCATTTTTCCTTTGACTCAAAAATAATTGAACCAAGCTAGCCACCTTGCACTAGTATGTTGTCATCCTCACTCTGGCTCATTCTCAATTTCTTCGAGCAGATCAAAGTTTGCCCATGGTCATTGTGAGTTACTTTGCTTGTCGAAATTCTCTACATGAGGTGATTTGATACCGATTTTGAGAGGAATCACAACTTCCATCCTAAAAGTGAGGTTGAAGAGAGTTTCGTCGATAGAAATTTGTTGGATAATTCGATAGGCTCAGAGTATGTGATGAAGCTATCCACCCCCAATCTAGTCCGATCGAACCTTGTCTTCAGGTCTTCCAAAGGAGTTCGATTAGTTATCTCGATCTCAGACTTAGTGGCTTGGCCTCGGACTTCATCTCAGTCTTGACCGCAGACTTGATAACTCGCCCTTTGGTATCGCCTCAATCTTGACACCTCATAGGCCTGCTAACTTATGAAAAAAAATTGAATGATAAATAAGGGCTTGAGAGCATCTTACCATGACATCTTGGGCTATAGGAGCTTCTTCCTTTTTTTTATCCCCTCTCCTTGGGATCTCCTTGGCCTTATTTATATAGGTGAGAAAGCATGAATTTGTGATGATATGAAGGCAGAAATCAAGGATTTTCATAACCTTCTTCCTTATCTGGATTCAAATATGCTATGATCTCCTTCTTTGTTTGGATTTCTTTAAAAATTTAAATTTTGAATTCAAATCTTTTCTTGCCAAATGTCCATTCACAATGAGAGGGTTGATTTCATACCATATCATATGCCCTACACTTTCAAGCCGAAGTCATTTTCTTCGACGAAGGAAGTAGTCTAATTGCTTATTGATCTGTTTCATGGTCATTATTGAAAGTAATTATATTGGTACGCATACCTTGCTTATTTTGTAATGCCTGCATCTGAGGTCGGGTATGATGAATAGCTTCATGCTGGTGCTCTAAGCAAGTGAAGGAAGTTGAGTGTCATCCATTTAAAAACATCCATTAGCAATTAGTATTGTGAACGTACATGCATGCATGGCATGTGCTAAACCCATTTAGGATCCGAGGTGTGAAGCCCATCATAACTTCTATCACCCCATTGTCTTCATTTGGCTTATCAAGCATGCTATTGAGCTCGGTGACCATGGACTTGACCTTGATCATGTTCTTGATGGTGGCAAGGATGTTGTAGAAGGTGGTGTCAATGTTGTTGTGGCTGAGAAGATTGATGATGGAGGGGATAATATCGAGAGCGATGAGATTTGGATAGAGGTCGAGGTTGCCGGTGAGGATCGTTTGATCTCTTCATAGACTCTTCATAGAGCTAAAGAGGGACTACAAGGAGAGAGGATTTGGCAGCAGATAATGTTGCTCATATTTGTCCTCTTGATATAAATATTTATTAGTAGAAAAAGCTTATTCATTATTAGATCTCCAAGGGGGGACATGTAATTGTATACACTCATCATATATCTTATGTTACGTTGATTACTAATGTAGATTGAACGTATATACACGATATGTCATATTATTTACTTTATTTTGTAGGTATATTCTAATATTGGTAGAGCTACATGAGCAGCTCTATTTGTTCCTTATATATTATAGTTCAAGAGCTATGCACGACGTAGATAAGAATTCGTATGCTTTTTTTAAACTCTTTGACATATTACAAACTCTTTCTTAGACTAACTTGATGTATATACATACACTCATACTTCTTAGTGAAACCATGTATCATGTATCATGATACTTATAAGTTTTATTGAAATTCTTAAAGTTTGTCAATTAAGATTGATATTTTAATATTTATTAAACAATGTATAATGTGTCATCTATCATATATCATGCTAAATGTATGATAAATATCTTGTATCAATATGTATTATGGACCATATATTTTGTAAAATTCATTTTTTTCTATAGATGGATAAGCATGGAAGGGTCTGATCACGTGGAGTTCTATATGATGACTCATATCTATCAAGATGGCAGTTTTATTAATGAGAAGTCGAGAAACATATTTGTGTGTATTGATAATCATTTAGTGCAACGATTTATAGTTCTATTTTTAAGTGTAACATTATATATATTTTTTCTTAAATATAGGAGAGAGTTTCATCCCTTATTGTAGAGTGCCGGTGAGTGGTTCTTAGCATCTCTGGAGGTCAATCGTATCGAGGCCCAAATAATGATAGAGTTGTTGGGATCGAACCATTATGGTCAGATGAGGGATTATGGAGTTGAAGTCATCCCTACTCAATTATTTGAAGTGAGTCGATACACTCAAGATTCTAGAGAGAGTTCTACCCATGCAAATATTCGTAGGATCGAGATGCAAATGGAGGTCAATGACACAACAATTTTCTCCATAAGGACTTTGAGCAGTTGACATTCATGATATTGAGTTTTGTGGCCTTTTAGAGTACATATCTTGCTATATTTATATTTTTGCATAGACTTAATCATTTAATTTATGTTGTGATTTTTGTATTCTCAACTATTAAATTTTTTATATCTTTGTTGTAAATTTCTGATAGCTCTAGCAGTCATTAAGTTGATGATGATCATACTCTTACAGATCACTAATAACCCGATGTCTCTTTTTTTTTAGTTTCACTAATAACCCGATATCTCTTTTTTTTTGAGTTTTGTATATGTACATTTCTTTTATTTTCTTATCCTTTGTTATGGTTTGTAATTAAGGAACATGATATATAATGTAATCATATTTTTTAATAAATATATATGTTATATAGTGTTTATTATGACTTTATGTTAATGTTTGATTTTTCTTATAAATTTTGAACAAATTTATGTATTTGGTAAAGATAATTAGTAAATTATTTTTGATTACTTTTTTTAAAAAATATTATCAATGCTCTAAAATACCATGGATTAATAATTTAAGGATGCAATCAAGCATCGGCAATAAATCAACACAACAAAGTATCGGCAAAAGATTAAATATGCGATGCTTTTAAAAAGCATCGGCATGTTCTACATTGTTCGCAATGCTTTGAAGCATTGGCAAAGGATTCAAACAGGCCGATGCTTTTTAAAAGCATCAGTATGTTGCACGTGTTTAGCAATGCTTTGGTGTGTTGGCAATGGTCTACATACTTCTTAAGCATCGGAAAATAAATTTTTCATACTTAGCAAAGCATTTTCGCACTTTTGGAAGTGCCGAGAGTCATTTTGCCGACGCTTACCAGCATTGGGAATAGGAATTATTGACGTTAATAATGATCCTGATTACTGCAGTGAATGGTCCTAGACTGTAGATAGCATGAAGCAAAATAATCTAAAGACTTGGCAATGCCACAACATCAACATGATAACAAAGTTATCTTAATCAAAGGATGGTTTTCACATTCTACTACGTCATTTGATATTTCTTTTAAATTTCTCATTGGTCTCAGCTTTCTTAAAATCAATTAAGCAGACAATCGCATGAGTTTAACATACATTATATGGAGTTCCCACTTTGAATAGTTACAAAGAGCATAGCGACCATATTTTTTTTTCCTTTGTACTCAAAACCTAAGGTGTTGTTTGGTAGGGGATGATATTTCACATCACCCCAATAATATGAGTTAGATGATGTAATCTTCTTGTTTGATATTGTAAAATTCCATTCAGTAATATAAGATCCAGTAATAAATTCGATGATAGCATCACTGCACAATACAGTAATGCTATCACCACACATATCTCAAGTGATAGCATATCATTAGGTATCGGTGATGTACTTAAATTATTTTGGGACAAAAATATCCCTAGTCAGTAAATTGGAAAGAAAATAAAAATCTTCCTCATCTTTTCTATAGGTACCTATCTACTAGATGCATTTTTTATTTTTATTGATAGGTTTAATTAAATAATATAAATATTTTTTATTTATTTATTAGATATCTATTTTATTTTTATAAGTAGATATAGTTAATTGGCATAGATGGATCATGCTAAATTTTTCATACTTTTCTTTTTTTCAATTTATTTTGATGGGCTAAATCTTTCCTAATAAGCAGCCCTGATATTAATGGTCAAAATTGGCTGAACCTAGTTAAGCTTGATTATATATAATATTATCGTAATATTATTTTAATAGATTTATCAAAATAAATATCTATAATAATAATAAATAAATAAATAAATATTATTATTATTACTACTTTAATATGTTTTTATGAGGAGTTATAAATGAAGAATATTTAATCAGATTGTAAAGTAATTATTATGTACTAATGTATAAGGTTATTTATAGTATTTTATATATTATCACTGTCACTATTTGGTGATATATCAAATATAGTAAAGTTTTATTTTCAGTGATATACCAAACATGGTGATTACATATCACTTCAGTATTTGCACATCACCTCAGTATTCGTATCACTTCAGTATTCATATCACTGATGATGTACCAAACAGCACCTAAAAAAAATAGGTTTGCCCTTTCATTTATATTCTCTTGCCATTTTTATTTACTGTAAGACACGAATATAGATGGAACTGGTGTTGGGCCAACGCACGTGCTTCTTGACCCAACTTGCATCTTTAGTGGGCTGGGCTAATAATTTTATAGTCTTGGCTAAGCTAGGGTCATAAGTTTCAGGAATGCCTTAATTAGAATTGATCTGACGTTGGACCAGTGTTTTAGGAATTTGATTAGCAGGGCTCCGCCCAGCGAAATATTTCAATTATCATATAATATACGCTGGGTGTATGTGCAGTACAAATCTATCACTAAATTTTGGGTGATATTTAAAGCAGTAACTGATGATTGTCTTAAGGATTGTCCCTCCAATCATATGCAACATATAAATTATGGAAGCTATTTGAATCTTAATTGAAGAATTTGGGGATGCGGGAATTCCTTATAACTCTTTGATAAGGTGCTAAATAAAGGAGTCACGAAGCTAATTTGTGCGAAAACGGTTTCAGAGGGAGTTCCCTAGCAGCACATTTGATCTATTTTTGGGCTTCGCACATCAAGTTGAGCATAATCCTAGCTTTTAGCCTAATCAAGCGTCGAGTGAACCATCGGACCCAATTAAGGCTGAGCATGGATCGAATTGAGAGAAAAATCTGATCCGATTGAATCTAATTGGATTGAAAAAAATCCAACACACTGCTAACTGTTTATCATATATAAATCGTTTAAAACCGAAGTTAACGGTTTGTAGCGGATTCGGATTGGTTGTATCGGTTTGGACTTCAATATTAATCCAATATTAATTTTAAACATCACAAATCAATACACCATTGGATTCATATAGAAACTAAAATATAATAATTTCATAATATCCATAAGTTAGTACATAATATGTCATAATTATCAATTTTTAATTTTTTAAATAATTTAAATATTAAAAATATTATATTGATCGATCGGATTTGATTTTATATGAATTAAAAATATAGAAATCGAATCCAACTGTAATTAATCAAATTTTTTTACGAATCACGACCCAATTTCATCGAATTCAAATTCGATTTCATATGAGTTGAATTAGGTAGGTTATTCGTATTTCAGTTATTTGCTCGGACCCAACAACCTCAAAAACTAGTCTTTATCCCTGATCTTCTTAAATTCACTCCCACTGTATGATCAAATCCAGACCGTCCATCTGATTTTTTCATTACCTGGGTTTTCTTTATTAGGATAGACCATAGTCCGCATACGGTATCCCGCCCTCCCAAGGACGGAACGCGGTTGTATCCTTCGCGGCCATCCACCGTTGGATCACCCATCGCAAGAGCACATGATCCAACGGTATATAGGCGCGAAGGAAGATGAATCCTTCTTTTCGTGCGAAGGATGCAAGAAGGATTCCGCAAAGGACTCCGAGTTCGAGCCGAAGTAACCGCGGCTTTGGATGGCTGTAACATGCCTTGTCGCCGCCTTCTTAAACCCCTACCACCTGCTAAACCCCTCTAAGCACACTTCACTCGGCCTAAAAATAAAACGTCCTCTCCTCCTCCTCTTCTTCTTCTTTCTTGAAAACCCTTCCGTTCTTTAAACCTTAGAGAGTGGACACCACCATCGCGGCGGTACTGGGCGCCAGCGTGGGCGGCGGCATGGAGTCCCACTACCTGGAGATCAATCTTATATCCGCCCAGAGTCTGAAGCAGCCAGCCAGGGTTCGCCGCGTCCAGGCCTACGCCGTCGCCTGGGTGGATCCCGCCTTCAAGCTCCGCACCTGCATCGACCGCACCGGCGGCGAGAATCCTACCTGGAACGACAAGTTCATCTTCCACGTCCCCACCAGCTTACTCGTCGACGACTCCACCTCCACCGTCACCGTCGAGATATACGCTACCGCTGGCCGGATCCGCCCCGACCCTCTTCTCGGCACCGTCCGCCTCCTCGTCGGCAACCTCCGCCTGCTCTCCCGTCGCGAAGGCTGCCCCGCCTTCGAAGCCGTTGGCGTCCGCCGCCCCTCTGGCTTCTTCCACGGCGTCCTCAACGTAGGCGCCATTCTCCTCCCCACGTCCCCCTCGTGGCCGCGGAGGCCCTGGCCTCCTGCCCCGCCATTGGATACCGCGACCTCATGGGAGAGAATGACTCCAAGATCAGGCGCCGCCGCCTGGCGCGGAGGGAAGACCCCGCCACCGGGAAGGATCGGGCTTATAAGGAGGGGAACGGAGAGACGAAATCGTCAGACGGCGGGGATAAGGAGCGATCGGACGGTAGGGTGGTGCTGTGCGTGTCCTGCTTCCGGGGTTTCTCGAGGCGGATCCATCGGAGCCCATCTGATCAGATCTTGCGGCTCTCTCGGCCGAGGAGCGCCCTGGTCGACGACGATGGATCATCTTGAGCCGCTGCTACTGATTTTTCTCTCTTCATACCTTGTTCTTTTTGAAAAAATTACAGAGACGCTCTTAAGGTTTCACCTATTTATACTTTGATCTCAACGTTTAAAAAATTACAAACGGATCCCAAAACTCTAAAATATGGCTCAGCCATCTGTCTCCGGCTTAACCGTGTTAACAGAAAATATGAAATAACTAAAATTTATCTATAAAGTATAAATCATGCTCCAACCCATCCTATTTATCTCAAAAGAAGAGCTTTAGAGAAAGAGGAAGCACCCCATTCCTTTTCCTCCGAAGAAAAAAAAGAGATCAACAGCTTTGGATTCCGCCTCTTTGATTCTAATCTTCCATCGCCATGCCAAAATTTAGGGCCAAGAGCTTGTTACATTTGCCTTTCTAATTTTTTTAGGGCACAATAAATTTCTTTTAAAATATTTTTTATGAATTTTTAAAAATTTAAAAATTTTATCCAATTTTTAGATTACTTTTGCTTTTTTGCCCATAGAGTATTGTTATACCTGTTGTTGTAGAGGTACCCTTTTTTTTTTTTTTTTTTTTTTTTTCAAGGAGGGGGGCAGGGGTTGGAGGAGGGGGTGGTGGGGGGATTTAACCTAACCTAACAAGTGATTGGAGTGATATATAAAAGAAAGATGCCTCCTTTTTAAGTTTTGGGATTCATCTTTTTTTTTTTTTTTTTTTTTTATGGATATGATTCTATTACTGAGAAGTGAGGGAGAAACTCTGAAATCCGTTATGAAGTCTTTCATAAGATTTTTTTTTTTGCTAGAAGAAATAGTACCAATTTGGTAGAAATTTTGATTGGTAATAAAAAAATAGACTCATTTCTTTGCTTATGTTTATTGTTGCTTCAAAATTACATTGCTATCTTCTCTAATATATTAATGAAGATTAGAGAACTTCCTGGCCATTGGTTATTTAAGATTAATTAAGAAATTTTCATCCCAATAGGTTACCAACCGATAACCCTTAGGATTTTTTATTTTTTTATTTTTTGTGTGACTTCCTTCACTGTTCCACGATCCTCTTGATTCTCATTTTCCTTCGCCGCCCCTTCCCTCCCCCCCCCCCCAAGCATTCCCGTGCCAACGGCCTCCCTACACTGACAGCATCACTGGACTATCCTCTCACTCGCCGCATCCGGACGTCTTTGACCCCTGGAACCTCGCCTATTCCCTCTCCATGCCGGGGTCTCTCTGCGAGGGCAGCACCGGCAACCCCCCCTTTCATCGACCGCCCCCTCCTCTCACGAGTAGGAGTTGCTCTTCCTTTTAGGACCCCCTCCCTTCACCGCCCCCTTCCTCTCACCTACAAGATCCATGTACCGACAGTGTCCCCATGTCGACAGCATCATCGCCCCCTCCTCTCGTCTAGCGCATTCAGCCGCCTTCCACCCCAGGGCTGTCGTGCGACGGCACCATCGTCCTCTGTTCCTCTCGTCTAGTGTTGTCACGCCCCCGACCCGAGATCGTGAATCGAGGGTCGCGGCAACCGCGGCATACTCATGAAGAACTCTCTCCATAAGCATGCAAGGCATCTCATCACGATATCAATGCATCACAGCGGAATAAATTCAAATAATTATTATTCAACTGAAATTCAAGTAATTAAATCAAATGTCTTACATCCAATAAAATTTTTCACTAAAAATAAAACATTAGATCTAAGTTTATTGAAGTTGACAATGCTAATCTCGCCTCTAAAAGCTCTATCCCAATATTTCTTCCCACGCTCGAAATTAATTATCTGAATCTGAAAAAATAGAAAGAAAGGTAATGAGCTAGACAGCCCAGTAAGTAACAAGTATCTCTACCAGATATTCAGATATTATTTAATTTTCAAGAACAATGCTGCAAATAACATAAAAATATATTTCATGCTGATTTAATGCAAATCAAATATTTTCAAATATTCACATATAATAAATCCGATTCGATTTCAAAACACTCGTAACTCAACAGCCTCGACTATGACCAACGTTTAACCCCCATTGGCGGGGTCCACAGAATACCAGCGCATAACCCCCACTGGCAGGGTCCAGAAATACCAGCGCACAACCTCCACTGGCAGGGTCCACAAATACCAGCGCACAACCCCCATTGGCAGGGTCCACAAAGTACCAACGTATAATCCCCATTGGCGGGGCCCACTGAAACATAGTTAGGCTGAGAGCATAAATTCGATCTATATCAAAATACTTAGTACCACAACATATATCATAATCTTTCACTAAACATGTGCATAAATCGATATACCATAACATTTCAAAAGCACTTTTCTTTCAAAACATAATTTCATAAATCATGCATAATTTCAGAGAATAATTATTTATTTTCAGAATAAATATGAAATATCTCAAGAAGATGATTCATTACTTACTTTTCACGGAGCACTGAAAGAATAGATCGACTAACTTCTAGGAGATTCTTCTGTGCCTATTATCTAAAATTATATTTTTACATTAATTTAATTCAAAATTAAATCTAACAAATCCCAAAATTAAAATCTCGCTTAAAATCAGACTCGTCTCTAAACTCGATCAGAATCATCAGATGAAGCCTTCCCCTATGCTAATCCTAGAAGGATAATTTTAGAGAGAGAAATCCATCAAGAGAGAGAGAAACAAGCTAGAGAGAGAAAATTTTAGAGAGAGAAAGTAGAGAGAGAAAGTCCAATTCTAGAGAGAGAAAGTCAGGGTTCAGACTGAAAGAAGAGAGAGAAACTCTCTCTCATCAATTTCAATTTTTATTTATTTATTTATTTATTTATTTATTTGTTCATACATATATATATATATATATATATATTATATATATATTATTATTATTATTATTATTATTATTATTATTATTATTATTTTCTTTTCTTTTCTTTTCTTTTCTTTTCTTTTCTTCTTTTCTTTTTCTTCTTTTTTCTTCTTTTTTCTTTCCTTTTCTTTTTTTTTTCTCTTTTTCCTTCTTTCTCTTTTCTTTTTCTTCTTTTTTTTTTCTTCTTTTTTTCTTTTTTTCTTCTTTTTCTTAGTTCTTCCCGTGCCGGAACAGAGGACCGGCATCCTCTGGCCTTGACCGGCCGTTCGGGCCACGGTCGCCGTGGCGGAGGCCGACGGCCGACGGGGGCCACTCCCCCAGTCACGGAGGAGACATGGCCGGCGATCACTTCCGATCGCCGGTGCCGGAAAATCCAAGGAAAAAGGCCCAAAAACAGGGCGTCTTTCCCGACCGAAAGATCGACGATACTCGTCGCCGGCAGCCGTGCACAGGAGCATGGGAGGAAGGAGAAGAAGGAGGGGAAGAAGAAGGAGACTCACCTCAGCCTCCGGAGACCTCGTCGGCGGCAATCACGGCGAGAACAAGGCAAGGGATCGCGGCTCTTCTTCGGGAAAATTGGAGAGGAAAAGAGGGGAAAAGAGTCGATGGATCGATTCTAAAGAGAGGGGGTCTTCTTATAGAGAGTCCTAGGACTCCGAGGGGTCCTAGGATTCCTGATTCGCTTGGGTTTCGCCGGAGAAGAAGACTCCTACCGGGAGTCTTCTTCCCGATTTTGCATACTCTATTTTTTTTTTTTTTTTGGGGCTATAACATTCTTCACCCCTAAAAAGAAATTTCATCCTCGAAATTTTTCATACCTGTCACCATTGTATTGGAAGCCTGTGGATTCTGTTGAGTAAGCACATAAACTCTTCCCTGGGTTTTAAAAATCTGTCCGCCACCCTTATGTTGTCCTTCATGAGTTCTTTTGCCAGCTTGATTTTCGGTACTTAGTGGGCAGCTAGCAATTTTATGATCCTTCTGACCACATTTGAAACAAGCACCGGTACTCCAATAGCAATCATTTTCTGCATGATTTTTTGTCACATCTGGAGCACGGCTCACCATCAATCTGTTGAGTCTTATTGTCTACTGCTCTCTGAACTTTTGATGTTTTTATTATTATGATGCTCATACTTTAACGTCCCAATATTCCTAATGTTTACCCACCTACACTCATACTATGTCAAATTTTATGTATCATAATTTATCCACTTATGCTCTGATACCATAATAATTGTCACGCCCCCGACCCGAGATCGTGAATCGAGGGTCGCGGCAACCACCGCATACTCATGAAGAACTCTCTCCATAAGCATGCAAGGCATCTCATCACGATATCAATGCATCACAGCGGAATAAATTCAAATAATTATTATTCAACTGAAATTCAAGTAATTAAATCAAATGTCTTACATCCAATAAAATTTTTCACTAAAAATAAAACATTAGGTCTAAGTTTATTGAAGTTGACAATGCTAATCTCGCCTCTAAAAGCTCTGTCTCAATATTTCTTCCCACGCTCGAAATTAATTATCTGAATCTGAAAAAATAGAAAGAAAGGTAATGAGCTAGACAGCCCAGTAAGTAACAAGTATCTCTACCAGATATTCAGATATTATTTAATTTTCAAGAACAATGCTGCAAATAACATAAAAATATATTTCATGCTGATTTAATGCAAATCAAATATTTTCAAATATTCACATATAATAAATCCGATTCGATTTCAAAACACTCGTAACTCAACGCCTCAACTATGACCAACGTTTAACCCCCATTGACGGGGTCCACAGAATACCAGCGCATAACCCCCACTGGCAGGGTCCAGAAATACCAGCGCACAACCCCCACTGGCAGGGTCCACAAATACTAGCGCACAACCCCCACTGGCAGGGTCCACAAAGTACCAACGTATAATCCCCATTGGCGGGGCCCACTGAAACATAGTTAGGCTGAGAGCATAAATTCGATCTATATCAAAACACTTAGTACCACAACATATATCATAATCTTTCACTAAACATGTGCATAAATCGATATACCATAACATTTCAAAAGCACTTTTCTTTCAAAATATAATTTCATAAATCATGCATAATTTCAGAGAATAATTATTTATTTTCAGAATAAATATGAAATATCTCGAGAAGATGATTCATTACTTACTTTTCACGGGGCACTGAAAGAATAGATCGACTAACTTCTAGGAGATTCTTCCGTGCCTATTATCCAAAATTATATTTTTACATTAATTTAATTCAAAATTAAATCTAACAAATCTCAAAATTAAAATCTCGCTTAAAATCAGACTCGTCTCTAAACTCGATCAGAATCATCAGATGAAGCCTTCCCCTATGCTAATCCTAGAAGGATAATTTTAGAGAGAGAAATCCATCAAGAGAGAGAGAAACAAGCTAGAGAGAGAAAATTCTAGAGAGAGAAAGTAGAGAGAGAAAGTCCAATTCTAGAGAGAGAAAGTCAGGGTTCAGACTGAAAGAAGAGAGAGAAACTCTCTCTCATCAATTTCAATTTTTATTTATTTATTTATTTATTTATTTATTTATTTATTTATTTATTTATTTATTTGTTCATACATATATATATATATATAAATATATATATATATATATATTATTATTATTATTATTATTATTATTATTATTATTATTATTTTCTTTTCTTTTCTTTTCTTTTCTTTTCTTTTCTTTTTCTTCTTTTCTTTTTCTTCTTTTTTCTTCTTTTTTCTTTCCTTTTCTTTTTTTTTTTTCTCTTTTTCCTTCTTTCTCTTTTCTTTTTCTTCTTTTTTCTTTTTCTTCTTTTTTTCTTCTTTTCTTCTTTTTCTTAGTTCTTCCCGTGCCGGAACAGAGGACCGGCGTCCTCCGGCCTTGACCGGCCGTTCGGGCCACGGCCGCCGTGGCAGAGGCCGGCGGCCGACGGGGGCCACTCCCCCGGTCACGGAGGAGACATGGCCGGCGATCACTTCCGATCGCCGGTGCCGGAAAATCCAAGGAAAAAGGCCCAAAAACAGGGCGTCTTTCCCGATCGAAAGATCGACGATACTCGTCGCCGGCAGCCGTGCACAGGAGCATGGGAGGAAGGAGAAGGAGGGGAAGAAGAAGGAGACTCACCTCAGCCTCCGGAGACCTCGTCGGCGGCAATCACGGCGAGAACAAGGCAAGGGATCGCGGCTCTTCTTCGGAAAAATCGGAGAGGAAAAGAGGGGAAAAGAGTCGATGGATCGATTCTAAAGAGAGGGGGTCTTCTTATAGAGAGTCCTAGGACTCCGAGGGTTCCTAGGATTCCTGATTCGCTTGGGTTTCGCCGGAGAAGAAGACTCCTACCGGGAGTCTTCTTCCCGGTTTTGCATACTCTGTTTTTTTTTTTTTTTTTTTTTTTTTTTTTTTTTTTTTTTGGGGCTATAACAAGTGTGTTGGTCATGAATCTCCCTGCTTCGACTGGTGTTGCAGCATTCGATCATCATAATTTTTTTTTTTATCAGATGAATCAACGTCATGGATAAAGTAATATTTGCTGTTTTAGTTAGTGTTGTACGTTTCCTTTTTTTTGAGTTTATTATGTTCATGATTCATTTTGAAAGTATCGTTCACAAAAATAATTTTTTTTTTATTACTTGCAAATAGAACTTCTTGTTGGGTAACAGTATTGTATGTTGATAGTAGTGCAAACGGTATTTATTTATATATATTTACTATATTCACGCTTCATAGTTCATACACCACCAGCAACATATTACAAGTTCCCGGTTCCATTTCTCTCCAGATTTTGGGAGAGGGATGCTATTCTATGCTGTCTTTTGTTTATTGGAACAAGATGTCACCAGGTTCCAGGATCACGAGACACAAATACTCCCAGCGGCGATATTGCTTAGTCTCATTCTTGGGGATATGAAATAGTCTATTGCCGAGTCATGCTTTCTTGGTTTGATAACTCTATGTATTGCCGAGTTATGCTTGGGTTCCTCTTATTTGAACAAGTCATTTTACAAGGTCACATATCTGCTGTGTTAAAGGGGATTGGGTGATTTAACCGATAAGTGTTCTTGATTCGTTGAAATTAAAGTTTCAAAGCGCGACTCTGTTACAGATGTATGCGGCAAGCTGACTTTTCACTGCATAACCGGATGCTCCAGTAGTTGATTTTCTGTGCGAAATGATACAATCATTTGTTGCTCTTGTTATATGTTCTCTACTACTAGCTTCTGTATTACTGAAAACGTAATTCCATGGTTGGATTAACTTCCTCCTTTGCTGTGTTATTCACTCCGTTTTGATGCCAAAGTGCACTCTCCAATTACTGCATATTTTATGACCTGATGTTGTTAGCTCGGCGACTTGAGTATTCATCAGTGTTAGTCCTCCAGAGCACATTATTCCTGTTACTTGAGTTCCTGAGTTCCATTTGCACTGCAGGGTTGTAGGATACTATTTATACTCTTTTTTCCACTTATATTTCCTGTTCGAAGGGCTAGCGGTAGTGAACTACCCCTGTTCCATCGCAACACAATATAAAATTCGTTATGATAGATGTCGGCCACCTAATAAGCTGTACAGCGTAAATGGACTGCAGCACTATCCCCGAACAGGATGGTTTGAGCAAGGTCATACAGTCCAGTGATGGAAAAGAATGAAAGTAATCTCATTTAAATAAAAGTCCAACAATTTTGTTATGATACACGAATAGGGATACATGAGAAATTCATAATTGAAAAGCTAATTTTTCATTAGATAAAACCCTCTTAAGGATCATACATGACTAATAGATTTATACATTGTCCAAAGCAATATTTGGAAAGATTACACGTATAAAATCTACTATCTACGTAGAACGCATAAAATCAAAATTAATGTCGCCAACACTAATAAGAAAATGAGAAATGCATTACATCAACAACAAGCAAGAATAAGTCACTTTCCATAATTAAGATTGTGCCTACTTCGATCCTATCGTATTACACCATCAGATCGAGCAACCTTTAGTCCATCATAGTCATCTAACCAAACAAAACTTCCGGCATGGTTCTACAAGATTTAAATCATCACATTAGTAGTAGACGAATAATTCGAAATATATTTGTAAGAAAAAAAAAATAGTTACTTGCCAATTAGGGCAACGATAAAAGTAACGCCCGTAAGTTGCTTGCTTTTTAGATATATAAAGTTTCATCACACCTCTTCCACAAGGACAAAGAGACTATTCATTTTTCATTTCTTATCGTATACCTATAATAGACATAAAACTTATAAACTTGGTAGTTTAAAATGCATCTGCCAACTGATTATTGCATTGAGTAGTTTAAACATTGGACAGCAGTTGCTTCAGATAAACTGACTAGGGAGATCTCCCCAGACTCATAAAATGAGAAATCAGTGTATGTTTTGTGATCCTAATGGTTTTGATGGTTTGACCTTCCCTATGGTATGTTTTATATTTTCTGCATGCATGTTTGTTCCTTTTTTTTTAATATTGGGAAGAGGCAAGTGTAAGTAATTTGAAAGACAACATTTCCCTTTCTTATTGTTGCTTTCTACAAAAATCAGTTGACAGAGGCACTTCTTAGCATTCCCAGTTCCTAAACTCAGAATGAATGAGATTAGGCTTGCTGATTAGAGTATCATAGCATGAAAGAAAGGTAACATACACTACAGAAAAGGAAAGAAAGGTAACAAACATGCTGTTGGGACCAATATTACAGAGCCCTCTATGAACAAATATTACAACTGTTATAATACATTTTCTTTAGCAAAACAGAGCAGCTGGAACAAAAGAAAAGATCAGCACTACGACAACTTTAGAAACCAAAACATCACACTGTGACAATATTAGAAACCAAAACATAACTTGATTAAACCAGATACATGGAGGAGAGGAAGATGGCTCACCGTGAGGAGGACAGAGAGGGGGTTAGGGCATGCATCAAGATGACAAAAGGGTGCCTGGAGGCAGCAGGTGAGGAGATAGATGCGAGCGACAGAGATAGGGATGTCAAGAATGCCGCCACCTGGGAGGCACGGGGATGCACTTATCAAGCAGAGTAGGGGCGGCAAGAAGGTTAGGGCATGCATGGAGAAGGGAGGGGAGCGCAAGGCACGTGTGAAGTCTTCATAAAGGCATGGACTGAATATTATGACGACCATTTAGGCGTCCAAATTTTTTTCATTTATGTGAACCCAAGTCAAGCTCGATGTCGGTCTAATCGCACCCCGACACCGATGATGCCTATCCACTTGATCGAACCACTAAACCCATCATGCAAATCCAGATCAAGCTCGATCCCACTCTGATACTAATTGTGACTATTCATTTAAACGGACCGCTAAACCCATCATGTGAATCCAAGTCAAGCTCGATGTCGGTCCGATTGCACCCCGACATCGATGAAGCCTATCCACTTGATCGGACTGCTAAATCCATCATGCGAAGCCAAATAAAGCTCGATCCCACCCCGACACTAATTGTAACTATTTATTTGATCGAACCGCTAAACCCATCATGTGAACCCAAGTCAAACTCGATGTCGGTCCGATCATACCCCGGCACCGATGATGCCTATCCACTTGAACGGACCGCTAAACCCATCATGCGAATCCAGATGAAGCTTGATCCCACCCCGGCATTAATTGTAACTATTCATTTGATTGGACAGCTAAACCCATCATGTGAACCCAAGTCAAGCACAATGTCCGCCCGATCGCACCCCAACACTGATGATTCCTATCCACTTGATCGGATCACTAACCATCATGCGAACCCAAATGAAGCTCAATCCCATCCCGGCATTAATTATGACTATTCATTTGAGTGGACCGCTAAACCCATCATGTGAACCCAGGTCAAGCTCGATGTCAGTCCAATCACACTCCAACACCGATGATACCTATCCACTTGATCAGACCGCTAAATCCATCATGCAAACCCAGATGAAGCTCGATTCCATCCCGGCACTAATTGTGACTATTCATTTGATCGGACCGCTAAATTCATCATATGAACCTAAGTCAAGCTCGATGTCAACCTGATCGCATCCCAACACTGATGATGCTTATCCACTTGATTGGATCGCTAAACCCATCATGCGAACCCAGATGAAGCTCGATCCTATCGCGACACTAATTGTGACTATTCATTTGATCGGATCGCTAAACTCATCATGTGAACCCAAGTCAAACTCGATGTCGGCCCAATTGCACCTCAGCATTTTGATGCTTATCCACTTGATCGGACCGCTAAACCCATCATGCGAACCCAAATGAAGCTCGATCCCACCCCAACACAAATTATGACTATTTACTTAATTGGACTGCTAAACCCATCATGTGAACCCAAGTCAAGCTCGATATCGGCCCGATCGCACTCCAGCACCAATGATACCTATCCACTTAATCAGATCGCTAAACCCATCATGCGAATCCAGATGAAGCTCGATCCCACCCCAGCACTAATTGTGACTATTTATTTGATCGGACCGCTAAATCCTTCATGTGAATCCAAGTCAAGCTCGATGTCGGCCCGATTGCACCCTGATATCGATGATGTCTATCTACTTGATCGGACATGCTAAATCCATCATGCGGACCTAGATGAAGCTCGATCCTACGTTATGACTATTTATTTGATTGGACCGCTAAATCTATCATGTGAATCCAAGTCAAGCTCAATGTCGGTCCGATGATACCCCGACACCGATGATACCTATCCATTTGATCGGACCACTATTCAATATGTATTGTAGTAATTTGACATCCTATTTATGTGTTCATCTTGTTATCAATTTATGAATATATGACATCCTGCTTCTGCAATGATGTTTTAAATGATACAACAATGAGGTGTATATTTGCACATCCACGGAGATCAGCTGCTGCAGAAATAGAAATAAGTACAAAATAGATTTTTTATGCAAAAACAGATTTCTTGTGGACAAAACAGAAACATAGATGACACTGCAGGAACAAAACCAAGTACATATCCCACAGAAACTAATTTCCAGAATTACATTTTTACATTCCGATTTTCAGAAACTGGATCATTTGCACATCCAGTGTTCTTTCCATTCTGATTTCCAGAATCACTGCAGGAGTTGTATATTTGCACCACCAACAGGGATCATGTTGAAATGAGCTGTAGATCCCTCTGATTAGGAATGCAATCGTCTAATTAGAGGAAAATATGTTTGTATAATTTCTAAATTGAATCCCTCTGATTAGGAATACAATCGTCTAATTAGAAGGAAATATATTTGTATAATTCCTAAATTGAATCCCTCTGATTAGGAATGCAATCATCTAATTAGAGAGAAATATATTTGTATAATTCCTAAATTGAGCCCATGAAAATTAATAAAAATGGCCCTTTTGGTCCTAGAGAAGTAATTCTTCTTTCTCTGAAATCTTCGTCTTCACCCTCTTTTCTATTCTTCTTCTGTTTATACTTCTGTTTATCAACATGGTATCAGAGCATATTTAGGGAACAGAGTGCTCTGTTCCGCCTCATCTCAATCCCTAAACCTCTTCAACCATCGATCGTCCACAACTCAAATCTCTCCTCTCAAACAGAGTGGGATCTGTTCCCCCTTCAAACCATCACCACTGCTCTCTCTGTGGATCCCTGCAAACCTTGAAAGCCACTCTCTGTTTTCGTTAAATCTCTCACTCTCTCTCTCTCACATCCCTTCAAATCATCGGTGCCTCTTCCCCGAAACCGTCATCTTCATCTATGATCACCGCCTTTGCTATGATCGCCGCCTCCGCTGCCGCGGCCATCGTCACCACCGCCGCTGCCTGAGCCTTCTCCACTATGATCGCCGCCTCCGCTGCCGCTGCCATCATCGCCGCCGCCACTGCTGTCGCTGCTTCTACCATCATCGCTGCAATCGCCACCGCTGACGCTGCTACTGCCACTGCCGTCGCTGCTACCGCCGCTGCCATCGACGCCACCACCGTTTCCACCCGAGAACCACGGGGTTGAAAACGGTTCTCATCCTTTATTAGATGCTGTTTTTTCTGAAGCAACAATGGAGCGTCCTATTTTGGAGTTTCTGAATATTATCAAGGCACCTTTCATGGAAGCAAAGATTCGATATTTTTTTGTCATCTGAGTTTATCTCAGATCGTTGGTGAGAAAACTTCAATTTCCTCCCTCAAGATTGTTCTTGTTTACTTGATCATTTAAGTTTTTGTTATGGGTGATAAAACTCCTTTAACCATGGAGGATTTAGAAAAGTTAATGGTTAGGATGATGGAATCTCGTATCTCGGGTAGTGAGTTTTCAAAGATCACCCTAGAAACTAATCCAGTCAAATTGGATGGGCCGGGTACCTACTTAAGTTGGACGCGACATGTTCGTCTAATTTTGGATTCTCACAATCTTGAGGGGTTTATAAGTGGTACTGCAAAAAGGCCAGAAGGAGATGGGATAGCTGTTAGACAGTGGAATTCTAATAACTCTCGGGTGGTAGCATGGCTCCTTGCCTCTATGGTACCAAGTGTTGCTCATACGGTTGAGGCACTAATGAATGCTTATGAGTTATGGCAGGCTGTAGCCACAACTTATTCTTATAAAGGCAATAATATGCATGTCCATAAGATCCAGCGAGAGCTTCGAGGACTTAATCAGGGTTCCCGATCTGTAACAGAGTATGTTGGAGAATTAAAAAGGTTGTGGAACGATTTTGATTTTTATAATCCCTTTACCCCTAATCATCCTGGTGATGTTGATGTGTTTCGCAAATGGATAGAGCGACAGCGACTTGTGAATTTTTTGGATGGACTAAACCCAGAGTTTGAGTATTGACGCTCTTCTATTCTTAGTACACAGGAGTGGCCAACTCTTGATGAAACTATTTCTTTGGTTCTTAGTAAAGAAACTCGATTAACCACTATGTCTTCTTCTACGAACACAGCTATACGATCTGCACTTGTGGTACAATCTAATACTCTTGGAAGCTCGTCTCCTAATTCTGCTCAAGAAACTCAGCCTCGACCTTGTGGGGTTAAAATATGTGACCACTGTCATAAGCCGGGCCACATCAAAGCTTACTGCTATGAGCTACATGGTCATCCAAATAGAGGCCGTGGTCGTGGAGGTGGTCATTTTGGTAGAGGCCGAGGTCAGTATAATCAGGCTCATTTTTCTTCTATGGAAGATTTATCAGTTGAAGAAATGCAACTTTTGAAAAAATTCAGATCTGGTGTAAATATTTCTGAAAGCAGTACTTCCACAGAAGATTCTTCAAATCAACCAGCCAGTTCTCAGGATAATTTTGCCCAAATAGGTATCAGTGATCAAATTCATGCTCTTAACTATAGTAATTTTTCTCCATGGGTTGTTGATTCTGGAGCATCCAAACATATGACTGGATCCTTTAGAGATTTTGTGTCTTATATTCCCTGTTCTGGTCGTGATAAAGTTCGTCTTGCTGATGGCTCCTTTACCCCTATTTCTGAAAAAGGATCTATCAAATGCACTTCCGAATTACCCTTATCATCTCTTCTACATGTCCCAAGATTTTCTATAAATCTCCTATCTATTAGTGCTATTACAAATGATCTTGATTGTGCCGTAATTTTTTTCAAAACACATTGTGTCTTTCAGGAACCAAAGACAGGGAGGAAACTTGGGACTGGCATAATGCGTAATGGGCTCTACTATTTGGAGGGAGGAGTGTCTGGAGGCTACTCAGAAATCAGTTTGACTGTTTCATCTTCACAAAAGAAGATCTATTGCTCCAACATCACAGGCTTGGTCATCTTTCATTTACTCTCTTAGCTCGTATATTTTCAACTATTTTTGAAACATATAAAGAGAAGCTTGTATATGATGCCTGTGAACTAGCTAAACACACTAGAAGTACTTATCCAAACTCAGGCCGACGTAGTAAAGCAATGTTTGAGATAGTTCATTCTGATGTATGGGGACCCTGTGGGACCATCGCTATTTCTGGTCATCGGTGGTTCGTCACTTTTATTGATTGTTTTAGTCGTTGCACTTAGGTTTATCTATTAAAAAATAAAATGAAGTGTTTCAGTTATTTAGAGATTTTCATAAAATGATTGGTACTCAATATGGAGTAACTCTTAAGATTTTTCGCTCTGACAATGGAATAGAATATCTTAATAAAGAATTTGAGGAGTATATACATAATAATAGAATTATACATCAAACGACGTGTGTTGATACACTGGCTCAAAATGGAGTTGCTGAAAGAAAAAATAGACACCTTCTTGAAGTGACAAGATGTTTGATATTTTCTATGAATGTTCCTAACTTCTTATGGGGAGAAGCAGTGTTAACTATAGCATATCTGATTAACCGAATGCCACTTCGAACTTTGGACTATAAGACTCCTCTTGAATGCCTGCAAGGAACTAATTCTTTTATAATTCCCCCCAAGGTATTTGGTTGTGTTTGTTTTGTTCGGGATCATCGACCTTCGGTTGGCAAGCTTGATGCTCGTACCCTCAAGTGCATTTTTGTAGGATATTCATCTACTCAAAAAGGATACAAATGTTGGTGTCCGACTGAGCGGAAGATGTTTATCAGCATTGATGTAACATTTCGGGAGTCTAAACCATTCTATATATCTTCTGTGTCCTCTTCCTCTCCCGTTATCTTTGGAACTGGTCGAGAGGGGGAGTCCTCTAGAGGGAGTCCTATTACTGTGGATGTTACTATGGATGTTGGTACAAATGGTGCATCTGACACTCAAGGAGAAGCATCTGAAACTGCAACTGAGACTCTCCCACAGCTTGTTTTATTTGATTCATCTCCACTCTCAGAGTCTATTACGCATTCTCCAGTCTCCAGGTCTTCCTCTCCTGTCCCAACGGTTTCATCTTCTACGACCAATGGTAATTCTCCTATACCTCCCATCCATTTTACATTAGATAATGATGATCTAAATATTCTTATTGCTTTACAGAAGCCTACTCGTCATGCTGGTATTCCTACTCGACTTAAGGATGGAGTAGGGTACAAACATGACATCACTAACTTTGTATCCTATGAGTCTCTCTCTCCATCTTATCAGAGTTTTATAGCTTCTTTGTCCTCTGTCTCCATACCCGAGAACTGGAAGGTTGCTAAGGAAAACCCCAAGTGGAAAGCCGCCATGCTTGAAGAAATGCAAGCACTAGAAAAAAATAATACATGAAAACTTGTACCTTTGCCAGCTGGTAAACAAACTGTGGGATGCAAATAGATTTTTACAGTTAAACAAACACCTGAGGGTACTGTTGAACGGTACGAAGCTCGCTTGGTAGCAAAAGGATATACTCAGACTTATGGCATCGACTATGATGAAACTTTTGCACCTGTTGCAAAAATGAACTCTGTTAGAACCCTTATATCATGTGCTGCTAATTTCAGATGGGATCTGTTCCAGCTCGATGTAAAGAATGCTTTTTTTCATGGAGAACTTCAGGAGGAAGTATATATGGATGTTCCTTCAGGATTTGCTACTGCTCAAACAGTGGGCAAAGTATGCCAGTTACGACGATCTCTTTATGGTTTGAAGCAGTCACCTTGTGCTTGGTTCGATCGCTTCCGGCAAGCAATCATTCAGATGGGGTATAAACAGAGCAATGCAGATCACACACTCTTCTTTCGGCACAATAAGGGTAACATTGCTGTTTTGATTGTCTATGTTGATGATATTGTAATCACAGGAGATGACTCTGAGGAGATAGCTCATTTGAAGGCTCAGCTGGCACAGGCATTTGAAGTAAAGGATCTTGGACATCTTCGATATTTTCTTGGGATAGAAGTTGCTCGTTCTTCAAAAGAAATTTTTCTCTCCCAAAGAAAATATATTCTAGATCGTCTTACAGAAACTGGTATGTTGGGATGTCGACCTATTGCCACTCCTATTGAGCAAAATCATCGACTAGTAGCCGATACCGGTGTCCCTATTGATCGAGAACGTTATCAACGATTGATAGGGCATTTGATTTATCTATCTCATACACGGCCTGATATTGCATTCACCGTTAGTGTGGTAAGTCAGTTTATGCATGATCCACATTCAGTTCATATGGATGCTGTGACACGGATACTTCGTTATCTCAAAAGCTGTCCTGGTCGAGGTTTGCTTTATTCTTGTCATGGCAACCTACGGGTGGAGTGTTATACTGATGCTGATTGGGCTGGATCACTTGATGATCGTCGCTCTACCTCAGATTACTGTACTTTTGTCGGAGGTAATCTAGTCACTTGGCGAAGCAAGAAATAGAATGTAGTTACTCGATCTACTGCTGAAGCAGAGTTTCGAGCTATGGCATATGGCGTATGTGAAATTCTATGGTTACGGATCTTGTTATTGGAACTAGATCTTTATCAATCATCACCTCTTATGCTATATTGTGACAACAAGGCAGTAATCAATATTGCTAATAATTCAGTACAGCATGATCGAACAAAGCACATCGAGATCGATCGATATTTTATCAAGGAAAAGCTTGATGCCAGAATCATTTGTATGCCTTATGTGCGATCTGCTAATCAACTAGCAGACATTTTGATCAAAGGTCTTAGTGTGTCTTCTTTTTCATTTATTCGTGACAAGATGGGTCTTTATGATATCTATAACCCATCTTGAGAGGGAGTGTTGAAATGAGCTGTAGATCCCTCTGATTAGGAATGCAATCGTCTAATTAGAGGAAAATATGTTTGTATAATTCCTAAATTGAATCCCTCTGATTAGGAATGCAATCGTCTAATTAGAAAAAAAATATATTTGTATAATTCTTAAATTGAATCCCTCTGATTAGGAATGCAATCGTCTAATTAGAGAGAAATATATTTGTATAATTCCTAAATTGAGCCCATGAAAATTAATAAAAATGGCCCTTTTGGTCCTAGAGAAGTAATTCTTCTTCCTCTGAAATCTTCGTCTTCACCTTCTTTTCTATTCTTCTTCTTCTGTTTATACTTCTGTTTGTCAACAGATCAGCTGCTACAGAAATAAGTCTCAATAATCTAACCTTGACATTCCTATTCAAAAAATTCGAGAAGATTGTATCTCACGAGAACTCCCAAAACTTTTCTTATAAGATACATTAAACCAACCAAATGAATGAAAGGATTTCATAATAGATAACTTACTGTTTGATGAAAGAAGTGGGGGAACTTGTTGGTCGGAAGGTGGCTCGAAATTTCGTCAAACAGTTGGTCTGCGAAAAATAAGAGAAGATATTCTTTGGATGAACAGTTGACCGAAACAGTGATCAAGTGGGGTGAAAGATGTCCTCTGGTAGAGAAAATCAATATGGTAACGATCCTATGAATCCACGACATCATGGCTGCCGCCGCATGCCGTCGAAAAATACCAATGAGACGAAGACACATCCTCCAGGACCACCGATGAGCACCAATTGTCGCTTCACATGATCGTCTACCTGATCGCCAATAGGAGATGGATATCATGGATCGGAAATGAGGAAGAACATAGGTTTGAAAATGATCGGGAATGAGAAAGAAGATGACTTTCAAAGTGCCCTAAGTTCTCAACAATTACCGTACAACCCATTCAGCCTTTGTAAATGCCCCTGCTTTGTGAACAAATTACCCGGCCCAGCCATGACAAAACTGGCTACGGGAAGTTTCCGGTAAATCATCTCTTGCTGTTCTTTCTTAATCGGATGGCCAGAACTTTTTTAAATGAAAGATACCGTAAATGCCCTTCGGAGAACCGTAGCAAAAGCCATTCTGAAAACTTGTGAGAAAATCTATTTAGAATTGTGGAGATTTGGGGATTTTCTTTTTTTTTGTTTGATGTAGTGGAAACCGTAAAAATCTATTTGGAACCATCATTTACAGGTCTTCACGATACATACAAGCTACAAAGGAAAATAAAAATAAGCAACGGAAACGGGGGGGCATGTGCATACGCTGTCAAATATGTGGGGATTTCACTCAATTGCCACGAGGAACCTCTTCCTTTTTGATTCCTCCTGCAAAGAAACTAAACTCCATGCTTTTAATCGTCAATCATGGCTTTAAGTTGAAAGATACAATAAAATAGAGGAGAAGAGCACATGTCCTTCGGAGATGAGCGAGAAAATAACTCCGGCTAGTTTTTTTTCTTCCAATCTATGCTCCTTGCTACCCCCTCTTTCTTTTTTTTTTCGCTTCTCTATAATGGATGGGCAATAGAGACTATAGCAAAAAAAATGGAGATGATAATGATCACATAAGAGTCGTGTCTCTCTTTATCTCTCCACTCCACTTCATATCAAAATCAAAAAATTTTTATCAAAAATATGTATGATATTTTATAAAAATTAACCTCTCAGATGACTCTCATATTATAAGGTGATCCATGATCCAATGGAGACAGATGGTTAGACCTCTTTACAACAATTTTAAAGTTTTAAAGTACCCTATCTGTAATTTTTTAAATTTTTGAGATCAAAATAAACATGGATGAAACATCTAAAGATGTTGTTATTTTTTTTTTTTTTGATTGAAATAGATAGTTCACATAAATCAAGAATGAGTAAAAACAAGACATCGTGGCACTCCGAGCCGTCGTTGCTCTCCATTTTATTTGTTTGGTTTGTTTTTGCTTGCTTTTGTTAGGTACTCATTGGTTATTTTCTAAATTTGCCAATTCTTTCTGTAATTTTGTGGACAAAAAAGACAACACGTTGATAATATATTTATGTAAATTTTAGTGCTAACGACTTTGTGCATTTGTTGTTGGCTTGGGATGACCGAATTTGTGATTGGAATTTGGAATAGAAACTCAGTGATGAATACAAACTGGGTCATGATCCAGTTGTAAGTACTTGGGTTGCAAATGGGTTTCTAGACTGATCCAGCCTAATTGGTATTTGAAGATCTATGAATTAAGTTAGGCCAAAAAATTTGGCCTGACCTAACTTCCATGGTTGGTCTAAATCATGTATCTTTAAACCTGGTGTAACTCTAATTTGGGTGATCAAATAATAAGACCATCAACCCAAACGCTATCCGGCCTGATCCAAAAATCCGAATTATATAAACCTTATCCTCCTTCATTTTAAATATCTTTTCTATTTCATGAAATAAGTTCTTTTTTAAACTAAATCTGTTTTTCGTATTAACAAATATGCATCTTTTAATTTATTTTCACTTAATTATATTTAAATATTGATATTTTATTGTTTGTTTTGGTGGATTTCCATTAATAATTGACTAAGTACATCAATATATGCATTAAAAATCATAGCTTATAAATTTAAGAATGATTAATTACTTGGATCACCTAAAAATTTTTTGAGTAAAAATTAAAGCTTAGGTTAGCTTTTTTGGGTCTTATTTAATTTTTAGTGACTTTATATTTAATTATTATATCTTAGTTATAAAAGAATAGGTAGTTGCTTGATTAAAATTGTAAAATTGACTTGATCTTATTTTGAACTTGAATGTTTTAGGTTGGGTTCAAGCAAAACTCCATCGTAGCCTAACCTAAATAAGCAACTGGATCTAAAATCCTTTCCATGGACTTGATCTGACCCAACTTGATTAATTTATAGGTTAAGTGCAAGTCCAAAATCATGACTCTATCTCCCCTTTTGCTCTTGCTTCGGTTGTTTATGGGGAGATAGGTGCACCAAAAAACATGTTGGCAAGCTAAAAAAAAAAAAACAAATCTACTTTCTAGGCTGGATAAATATATAAATATGTCTCCGGCTAGAATCATCAAAACGGACTGGCCCGACCGGTGGAGGGCCGGCCCTTCACAAATCGGGCCCATTAGGGCCGGGCCAAAAAAGCCCTTTTGATAAACGGGCCATCAAATAGACGGCCCAGTCCTAGCCTTTATAAGTGAAGGGCCTAAACGAACCGGTCCTTATAGCTCACCAAAAAAATTAAAATAATTATAAAAATTATAAAAATTAAAAAATTATAATAAATTAAAAAATTCTCAAACATAATACTTCATCAAATAAATAAATAAAATCAATCCCTACATCAAATTTTAAAACATCAAAAGTAAATATGAAAAAACTCCAAAATTTTTGTAATAATATCATAATCTCCATTCTCCATAAGAAAAAATACCACAGACTAATTAAACTCCACAAAATCAAACAAATCAAGAAGTAATAAATATTGTTCAAATAACATTGAATCCAACTATTGAAATTCAGTCCCTGTTCTTAAGATTTTGTTAACATTTCATTAATCAATAATCATTCTCATTTTCGTCAATTATAACATTAGAAACTTGACAATCTTATTTTGGCAAATTTGCATCAACTTTTGTAGTTGAATCATCGTCTTCATCTGCAATCCACAAGTAACAAATAATGAGGTATAGAAATGAGAAAAATGATATTTTAGAAATTATTGGTTATTTATTGATTACTTTAGTGGTTAAATTATTTTAAAATAATTTTTTTTAAAAAAATGGGCTGGTCCGCGGGCTAGACGGGCCAGCCCTTCATGGATCGGGCCATAAACGGATCGGGCTAAAAAGCTCTTTTGTTAAACGGACTGCTAAAATACTGATCCAGCCCTACTATTTTAAGAGCCTAAACGGACCGATCCGTGGGCCAAGGCCCGTTTTGACGGCTCTATCACCAGCATTTGATTAGTCAAACAAGGGATAGTTAAAGAAAAATGATTTGAATAGTATGGGTCAGATATCTCGTTCAAAAATTTTTATTACCATTGCACCATCCTTTTAAAATAAGATAAAGAATTGGATAAGATATAGTTAGGGCTATAATAAGAGAAATCTACTGTTACTGTTATTCTAAAGAGATAGTCCTACTGAAGAACTAAAAGCAAGGCAAATT
>NC_025998.2:4878084-5040867 GCF_000442705.2 Elaeis guineensis | reverse complement strand
TAGAGTATCATAGCATGAAAGAAAGGTAACATACGCTACAGAAAAGGAAAGAAAGGTAACAAACATGCTGTTGGGACCAATATTACAGGGCCCTCTATGAACAAATATTACAACTGTTATAATATATTTCTTTAGCAAAACAGAGCTGCTGGAACAAAAGAAAAGATCAGCACTATGACAACTTTAGAAACCAAAACATCACACTGTGACAACATTAGAAACCAAAACATAACTTGATTAAACCAGATAAATGGAGGAGAGGAAGATGGCTCACCATGAGGAGGACAGAGAGGGGGTTAGGGCACGCATCAAGATAACAAAAGGGTGTCTGGAGGCAGCGGGTGAGGAGATAGATGCGACGTCACTGCCGATGCGAGCGACAGAGATAGGGATGCCAAGAATGCCGTCACCTGGGAGGCACGGGGATGCACTTATCAAGCAGAGTGGGGGTGGCAAGAAGGTTAGGGCATGCGTGGAGAAGGGAGGGGAGCGCCTGAAGGGGGTTAGGGCACGTGTGAAGTCTTCATAAAGGCATGGACTGAAAATTATGATGACCATTTAGGCACCCAAATATTTTTCATTTATGTGAACCCAAGTCAAGCTCGATGTCGGTCTAATCGCACCCCGACACCGATGATGCCTATCCACTTGATCGGACCATAAACCAATCATGCAAATCCAGATCAAGCTCGATCCCACTCTGGCACTAATTGTGACTATTCATTTGATCAAACCGCTAAACCCATCATGTGAACCCAAGTCAAGCTCGATGTTGGTCCGATCGCACCCCGACATCGATGAAGCCTATCCACTTGATCGGACCGCTAAATCCATCATGCAAATCCAAATGAAGCTCAATCCCACCCCGACACTAATTATAACTATTTATTTGATCGAACTGCTAAACCCATCATGTGAACCCAAGTCAAGCTCGATATCGGTCCGATCATACCCCGGCACCGATGATGTCTATCTACTTGAACGGACCGTTAAACCCATCATGCGAACCCAGATGAAGCTCGATCCCACCCCGGCATTTATTGTAACTATTTATTTGATCAGATAGCTAAACCCATCATGTGAACCCAAGTCAAGCTCGATGTCCGCCCGATTGCACCCGAGCACCGATGATGCCTATCCACTTGATCGGATCGCTAAACCCATCATGCAAACCCAGATGAAGCTCAATCCCATCCCGGCATTAATTATGACTATTCATTTGAGTGGACCGCTAAACCCATCATGTGAACCCAGATCAAGCTCAATGTCAGTCCGATCACACTCCAGCACTGATGATACCTATCCACTTGATCAGACTGCTAAATCCATCATGCAAACCCAGATAAAGCTTGATTCCATCCCGGCACTAATTGTGACTATTCATTTGATCAGACCGCTAAATTCATCATGTGAACCTAAGTCAAGCTCGATGTCAATCTGATCGCATCCCGACACCGATAATGCCTATCCACTTGATTGGATCGCTAAACCCATCATGCGAACCCAGATGAAGCTCGATCCTACCACGACACTAATTGTGACTATTCATTTGATCGGACCGCTAAACTCATCATGTGAACCCAAGTCAAGCTCGATGTCGGTCCAATTGCACCTCAGCATTGTTGATGCTTATCCATTTGATCGGACCGCTAAACCCATCATGCGAACCCAAATGAAGCTCGATCCCACCCCAACACTAATTGTGACTATTCACTTAATTGGACTACTAAACCCATCATGTGAACCCAAGTCAAGCTCAATGTCAGCTCGATCGTACTCTAACACCGGTGATACCTATCCACTTAATCAGATCGCTAAACCCATCATGCGAATCCAGATGAAGCTCGATCCTACCCCAACACTAATTATGACTATTCATTTGATCGGACCGCTAAACCCATCATGTGAATCCAAGTCAAGCTCGATATCGGCCCGATTGCATCCTGATATCGATGATGTCTATCTACTTGATCGGACATGCTAAATCCATCATGCGGACCTAGATGAAGCTCGATCCTATGTTATGACTATTCATTTGAATGGACCATTAAATCCATCATGTGAACCCAAGTCAAGCTCGATATCGGTCCGATGACATCCCGACACTGATGATACCTATCCATTTGATCGGACCACTATTCAATATGTATTATAGTAATTTGATATCCTATTTATGAATCAATTTATGAATATATAACATCCTGCTTCTGCAATGATGTTTTAAGTGGTACAACAATGAGGTGTATATTTGCACATCCACGGAGATCAGCTGCTGCAGAAACAGAAATAAGTACAAAATAGATTTTTTATGCAAAAACAGATTTCTTGTGGACAAAACAGAACATAGATGACGCTGCAGGAACAAAACCAAGTACATATCCCACAGAAACTAATTTCCAGAATTACATTTTTACATTCCGATTTTCAGAAACTGGATCATTTGCACATCCAGTGTTCTTTCCATTCTGATTTCCAGAATCACTGCAGGAGTTGTATATTTGCACCACCAACAGGGATCAGCTGCTACAGAAAGAAGTCTCAATAATCTAACCTTGACATTCCTATTCAAAAAATTCGAGAAGATTGTATCTCACGAGAACTCCCAAAACTTTTCTTATAAGATACATTAAACCAACCAAATGAATGAAAGGATTTCATAATAGATAACTTACTGTTTGATGAAAGAATGGGGGAACTTGTTGGTCGGAAGGTGGCTCGAAATTTCGTCAAACAGTTGGTCTGCAAAAAATTGGAGAAGATATTTTTGGATGAACAGTTGACCGAAACAGTGATCAAGTGGGGTGAAAGATGTCCTCTGGTAGAGAAGATCAATATGGTAACGATCCTATGGATCCAGTAAATGCCCCTGCTTTTTTGAACAAATTACCCGGCCCTGATCAAAACTGGCTACGGGAAGTTTCCGGTAAATCACCTCTTGCTGTTCTTTCTTAATCGGATGGCCAGAACTTTTTTTTAATGAAAGATAACAAATTACCCGGCCCTGATCAAAACTGGCTACGGGAAGTTTCCGGTAAATCACCTCTTGCTGTTCTTTCTTAATCGGATGGCCAGAACTTTTTTTAATGAAAGATACCGTAAATGCCCTTCGGAGAACCGTAGCAAAAGCCATTCTGAAAACTTGTGAGAAAATCTATTTAGAATTGTGGAGATTTGGGGATTTTCTTTTTTTTGTTTGATGTAGTGGAAACCGTAAAAACCTATTTGGAACCATCATTTACAGGTCTTCACAATATATACAAGCTGCAAAGGAAAATAAAAATAAGCAACGGAAACGGGGCATGTGCATACGCTGTCAAATATGTGGGGATTTCACTCAATTGCCAAGAGGAACCTCTTCCTTTTTGATTCCTCCTGCAAAGAAACTAAACTCCATGCTTTTAATCGTCAATCATGGCTTTAAGTTGAAAGATACAATAAAATAGAGGAGAAGAGCACATGTCCTTCGGAGATGAGCGAGAAAATAACTCCGGCTAGTTTTTTTTCTTCCAATCTATGCTCCTTGCTACCCCTCTTTCTTTTTTTTTTTTTTTCGCTTCTCTATAATGGATGGGCAATAGAGACTATAGCAAAAAAAATGGAGATGATAATGATCACGTGAGAGTCGTGTCTCTCTTTATCTCTCCACTCCACTTCATATCAAAATCAAAAAATTTTTATTAAAAATATGTATGATATTTTATAAAAATTAACCTCTCAGATGACTCTCATATTATAAGGTGATCCATGATTCAACGGAGACAGACGGTTAGATCTCTTTACAACAATTTTAAAGTTTTAAGGTACTTTATCTGTAATTTTTTAAATTTTTGAGATCAAAATAAACATGGATGAAACATCTAAAGATGTTGTTATTTTTTTTTTTTTTTTGATTGAAATAGATAGTTCACATAAATCAAGAATGAGTAAAAACAAGACATCGTGGCACTCCGAGCCGTCGTTGCTCTCCATTTTATTTGTTTGGTTTGTTTTTGCTTGCTTTTGTTAGGTACTCATTGGTTATTTTCTAAATTTGCCAATTCTTTCTGTAATTTTGTGGACAAAAAAGACAACACGTTGATAATATATTTATGTAAATTTTAGTGCTAACGACTTTGTGCATTTGTTGTTGGCTTGGGATGACCGAATTTGTGATTGGAATTTGGAATAGAAACTCAGTGATGAATACAAACTGGGTCATGATCCAGTTGTAAGTACTTGGGTTGCAAATGGGTTTCTAGACTGATCCAGCCTAATTGGTATTTGAAGATCTATGAATTAAGTTAGGCCAAAAAATTTGGCCTGACCTAACTTCCATGTTTGGTCTAAATCATGTATCTTTAAACCTGGTGTAACTCTAATTTGGGTGATCAAATAATAAGACCATCAACCCAAACACTATCTGGCCTGATCCAAAAATCCGAATTATATAAACCTTATCCTCCTTCATTTTAAATATCTTTTCTATTTCATGAAATAAGTTCTTTTTTAAACTAAATCTGTTTTCCGTATTAACAAATATGCATCTTTTAATTCATTTTCACTTAATTATATTTAAATATTGATATTTTATTGTTTGTTTTGGTGGATTTCCATTAATAATTGACTAAGTACATCAATATATGCATTAAAAATCATAGCTTATAAATTTAAGAATGATTAATTACTTGGATCACCTAAAATTTTTTGAGTAAAAATTAAAGTTTAGGTTAGCTTTTTTTGGGTCTTATTTAATTTTTAGTGACTTTATATTTAATTATTATATCTTAGTTATAAAAGAATAGGTAGTTGCTTGATTAAAATTGTAAAATTGACTTGATCTTATTTTGAACTTGAATGTTTTAGGTTGGGTTCAAGCAAAACGCGATCATAGCCTAACCTAAATAAGCAACTGGGTCTAAAATCCTTTCCATGGACTTGATCTGACCCAACTTGATTAATTTGTAGGTTAAGTGCAAGTCCAAAATCATGACTCTATCTTCCCTTTTGCTCTTGCTTCGATTGTTTATAGGGAGATAGGTGCACCAAAAAACATGTTGGCAAGCTAAAAAAAAAAAAACAAATCTACTTTCTAGGCTGGATAAATATATAAACATGTCACCAGCATTTGATTAGTCAAAAAAAGGATAGTCAAAGAAAAATGATTTGAATAGTATGGGTCAGATATCTTAACGTTCAAAAATTTTTATTACCGTTGCACCATTTTTTTTAAATAAGATAAAGAATTGGATAAGATATAGTTAGGACTATAATAGAAGAAATCTACCGTTACTGTTATTCTAAAGAGATAGTCCTACTGAAGAACTAAAAGCAAGACAAATTGAAGGTGAAGATAAAATAATTAAAGATAAATTAGATTTATTGAAGTATCGAAAGATTTTTTTTTTTTTTAGCATATAATTCACTTATTTATATTACAACACAGATGACGGTAACAATCCACTCTGATAATACTAGTTGATGTTTGACCTCTACTTTTTTGATAGTTCTACCGATTGTTCCCTACTAGCTATACTATTAGGATGGTTAAACCATCTTGTCTATCATATCGATAAGTAGGCTCAATCTATCTTGACTCGTTACGCGCCTCCATTCAACCCATTCTATAGTTTAACCAGACCATTTCTCCTTATTTGACCTACAGTCAGACACCTCCCAGCCAATTCGGCCAGTTACTTTATATTGTCTATTGCTTCAGCTTTATCTTTCACCTAGGTATCCATTTATCTTGTTTGAACCCTACCACGTTGCTGGATAAGCACATGCCGGTCATGTGCCGCCTCAAGGAAGGATGTGGCGTAAATAGACTCAAATATGAAATCAGGTCGAGTCAGAGTCAAGCATGCCCCGGTACAATCAGACCATTTGCAGCCCTAATGGTTATATTTTTTGTAGTAGAAGATGAAAATTAAATTAATCTAAATGGGGAGGCGGCCATCTAATAACAAAAATTTAAGGAAAAGAGATTAGCGATTAGACACCCTGACCCTGCTTGCATCGTCATGCTTTGCACTTAAATATAGCGTCAGTGTTACTCGCTCACATGCAGTGGAACTGAGTGTGCTTGCAAGCCCAAAAGCTCTAGAAAAAGCCGGGTTGGGTATTGGGTCCATGGGTTGTACTTGGTGCCTGGGTTATTTGGGCCGGTCCAAAAAGATACCCTAAGTTGGGAGCCGGGGCCAAATATCCGCACACGGTGTCCGGGTGGCAGGCCAGGGTCGGGCTTGAGGTTTAACTTCAGGCTTGTTATGAGCCTAACCTGATCCGGCCCATTGATATTGCTACATCAAGATAAACATAGAGATCCATGGGAGTAAAAAGAAATAATTGGGACAAAAACCTGGGAGATGGAGGATGCTCACCAAATTTCATGGATTTTTGTTAGAAAATTAATAAATTAATCATATTTGATAAGAAAAAAAGAGTGAAGGGTGTACAATTACGGTGGATGATCGAGTTACAAAAGCCTCCCTTTCAGCCAAGAACACATAGTAAGATAATTTCTCTGGAAATAAGTGGACGTTTATTTATGTGATCTAACTTCTCTACTTTATGATTTTTCATCTTTAAATGTTATAGAAGCTTATAAAATAATAGTAACATTGAATGAAAAAAATTTCCCTTTTTATTATTTACAAGAAAGTCCCTGCCTAAATTACTACAAATATTGCATTCACCTTATTTTTTTGGACACACGGAATGGTGTAGTTGGAGTATCTTGAATTTTATACATGGTTTTAGTATTATAGATGGGCATTGCGGTAATAGGATATTATTTGGGTTTCTAAAAAGGTTCTGAAATAATATTTTTTTGCTTTATTGTATAATGTAAAAGAGCATATTGATGATATTATCAAGCTTCTGCACGCCAATTATGTATAGCTTTTTCTTCTTCTTCCTTGAAATTTTATTTCAAAATTTGCCTACTTATAAAGCAAGAATGTTATGAATTTTTCGACCGAAAGGAATTAAAGTTGTACCATTTTATGGGCTAAGTCGTGGAAACCTTTTCCCCCTTATGGTGCTACTCTTTTTTTTTTTCAATTTTGGTAACTCTTATGGTGCTGCGCTTTGGAATTCGCTTTTCCTTAGGAGTTCAAGAAAACAAACCACTTAATATCTCTTCGATAAGACTAAAGAAACACAGTCTGAAGAAGATAGTTGTATGATAAAATTATCTTAATATACAATCTATCTTTCTATCCCAGTGGATATTCTTTTCTTCTTTTAGCTCATCGTTTTTGTCCCTTCTTTTTCTGGATTGTTTGTACCAACAAAACTTTGAAAATTTGATAAATATCACTTTAAAAAGCTACAGGACAACTGCATTAATTCCCCACGGCTTTGCCACAGTTGTCAGGATGCCAGTCTCTAAAAAACAACTGAATGCCGTAAAAAAAAGGACCGAAATGCGCCACATACCTACTCGACCTAGACATTACTTTGGACTTTGGAGGTAGATTTTTTCAAAATCTATGGGCGTGGGCCGCATTTTCTGAACTCTTAGCTGGGTTTCTAAAGCATTGCTGAGCAATGACAACAAAGCTACTTATATAATTATACGGAAAACCTGCAGCTAGCCTCTCTTTATTTTCTTTCTTCCTTTTTCCTTCATTGAAGCCGGCCTCTTCTTTTAGGAGCTAGACATATGATAAAATAATAATCTTCTAATATTACTTAAAGCTCACCATCTATGGGACAATTTAGTGACCAGAACACCAAAGATCAGGAATTCTATGGTCTTAACTGTCACACAGATTTTTCTCAATAAAAATTCTGAAATGTTTCCATTTCATAAGCTTAGAATGTGGGGCTGATGTCACAAACTTCCTTTCCCACCATGTGCACATATTGGCTTCTTACACATAAAACAAAGCAAGAGACAGATAGCCACCCCATCACATTTAAAGTTGGCACAATGAAACGATTCGGCTGACATGGAACTCAGTACCCTTTTGTTATTGGGCTGATTGGGTATTGCATGCATTTGCAAAGGAGTGAATATATATATATATATATATATATTGATGAGGGTGACCCTTCGCCATCCTCCCCACCCTCTACCTTTTGGCATCTATCTTACATATATCATCCGGCCAATTGCATTCCACATAATCTCACTTCATGTTGGTTCTGCTACCGCCGTGCTTTCTTGGGTTTGGATAAGGACAGGTTATAGAATTCAACCAATTGCATCCCATGATTACTTTTTATGCGTCTTCCACCGCTACCATTCGTCCACCATCGTAATTTATAAATGTTTCTCTTGCTTCCACTCATGAAATATGGATCTTGTCCCCGATGGAACTTTCTTGTCAAAAACTTTCAACTCTGACGCACACTTAATCTTAGAGCCTTAGAAATTGCTTCAAGTGGCTTTAGTTGTTGGAAGCCATTGAGACAGTTCTATATATCCCATTACATTCCATGGGGATTATGCTTCTTTTCTTGTGCTTCAAGTGGCTTTAGTTGTTGGAAGCCATTGTTACAATGATGTTGGAGTCTAGCCTGGACTCGAGAAAATTGTGGTTCTCGGTCTGTCTAATTGATTCCCATCCAATGTCCAATTTGCTGCTGTCCGAAGGAAAGAGAAAAGCTAGAAAGGAGACGCGCCGAATTGATAAACTATTGCAAGTGAAGCAAGCCTAAGCAGCAATGCTCCACGCTGTAAAGGAGGGATGGCTTAGTGGTGTTTCCACTACCCATCATGAGTTCCCCGGAGTACAATGCTTTTGATGCTATTCTCGGGGGTCAAACCTTATTAAATCCAATCAAAAAGTTAATTCATTGGGCCACAAAACAATATGTTTCAAGCATTATCGTCCTAATGACAGTGGGTAGGCTGTCCTCCTTTTTTTTTTAAAAAAAGGAAAACATTAGTACAATATTCTGAGTCAAATGGGGGTGTACCCACATTCTGATACAGACCGGAGTCCCTTTAGGGATTGGATTCCTTTTTTTTTTTTTTTTTTTTTTTGATTTCCTATTTTTACTTTTCTATTTAGGCTAGTTTGTTTAGTTAGAGATGAGTCATATTAGGACTTTGTTATTGTGCACATGGCTTAATATGGGATATGTTATGGTTTCGGTAGGAATGAAATTATGGATTGTTATCGATTATTTTTGCCTTTTTTGAGTAGGATCCATGCATTCACAACTTGGGTTATGATCCATGGTCTCTTTCCAGGTGTCTTCATTCAAGTTGCTTGCTTACATATATTCCTCATTTAATGATGCTATCCAAGACATAGTTGGATTGGCATGCAAAAAGCATGAACAAATACGGTCATGCACAAATTCTTTGTAGGTGAACAAGCAAGATGTGGAGTGTAAGCATCACTTTGCTGGATATCACTGTCCTATGAATCACTGGTTTCTTGTCTTCTAAGTTTTAGTCCTTTTTTGACCTTGCCTTTGAGAGCAAAGTAGGCGCAGAAAAGAAACATGTCGACATAAGCCTCATCATCTCCTCGAAAGAAAGTTTGGATGCCTCGAAGCATGCTACCACGAGGGTGTTAGTTATTTACTTTCTTAGTATAAAATTTCAACAATATATTTACTGTAGCATTGGTCAGCCATGAACAAATTTGGCTATTATTAACACACAGTAAATAGGTCAACAAGAAAGTTATCTGTTAATTACTTAGCTTTTTAGTATAAAATTTTACTGCTACGTGGCACTGTCTTTTTTCTTTTAAAATAGGCCAGACAAATCATATAAGTTTAATATGAATATATTCAATAAATTTGAAAAATAAAATATCATAGAAAGAAAATGATTATATGGCACCGTCATTTAAATCTCTTTCAATATTAAAGAAAGTATTATATCACCCTGCAACATTAGCCGACATTGATATAGCATGGTCCAGCATTCATTCAACATCAAATCCCTCCAATCACATTGGAAGGGTAGCTAAGTTGGATTACGAATATTATTAGGATATTTCTTTCTACCCGAAATATATGTGTATAACTTTAAAACAATAAAATTTGAGAGGAAAGGCATGGCTCAAACAGAGGGCAAAACCCATGAAGAAGTGACCACAAGGTGCTACAAAAGGTGTCAAAGCTGGCCACCTTTACTTATATTTAGTTGTCTTCTCCAGGTTATGAACTTCAGTTGTCTCTTTGTTATGGTTTTATGATTCTGTCTTTTTGGATATATTTTTGTATTGAGATGTTGTAATTGCTACTACCACCTTCTCAGTGCAGCAGTTTACCCTTTTTTTTTTTATATATATATTTTCCGAAAAAAAACACCTCTCTCTAGAGAGACCAAACAAAGTTTGACATTATATATAGTCCCTAGCATTACATAGGCTCATAGACCACCTATCCATCATCTCTCTCCTCAGCTCCCTCATCTTCTCCTGTCTCTCCTCTCACTCTTCCAAACTCCCCCATCTTCTCCTCAAAAAAAAAAAAAAAAAAACAGCTCTAAAGAAAACCCCTTTCCCACTTGTTACTCTGCCCGTCGTTTTGTTTTCTTGCTGGAGCCGAAACCACTGTTCTATCACCCTCGCGATCTCGATCCCGAAGCAAGACCCCATCTCGGGGCCATTCTGCCACGCCCCCCGTCGTCGTTTCCTACCGCCAAATCCAAGGCCTTCGGATAGGTACGGCCGAAGCCCGTGTCGCCTCCCCCTGTTTTCCCTTCTCCCTCGCTCGCCAGATGGTGAGATGCGGATAAAGGAGGCCTTTGTGGCTCTTGTCTAAGACCTCTCTCCGCCATTCCTCCGCGAAATCACGATTTTTCTGGATAGAACTAGGTGGAAAGATCTCCGGAACGAGGGAAAGGTGGATCTTGGACCGAGAGGAACCAACAAGATCGGATTTTGGTGCGCCTTTCTTTTTATTATCCATTACTGCTAAGGTATGGGTGAAAAACCCTTTTTTTTTTTTTTTTTGTTTCTTTTGCCATTGTTTACTTTGCTGTTGGTTTTCGTTTCCCCTGTTCTTGTTTGATCTATGCCCTTGGTTTTTCGAGTTTTTTTTTTTTTTTGTTTTCTTTTTCTGATTTCGTCTTTTTCTAGTGTTTGATGTTAAATGATGGATGGAGATATGGGGGACATTAGTGGCATGTTTTGTGATGAGATAATGCTGTTTATCTGTTGGATTTAATGGCAAGTCTCTTGTTGGGATACCTGGGAGAGAACATAATGTAAGGTTTCATTTTTGGAACGGGCAAATTCTCTATCTTATATGGTGATTTCTTACATAAAACAGTTGCTCGAAATTGCCAGTTTTTGGTAACGGGGATTCTTTTATGATGCAATTTTTATAATATTAATCTGTGCGAACAGATTCAGTCCAATCGGAAGATTGAGGTCTGTCACCATGCCTTTTATTTGGTATGTTAGATTATAGCATGCTAGTTGATATGTACATCTGATCTTTTTGCTGATATGGTTTTGTTCGTGGCTATCTCTTCTCTCATATCTTTCCCACTTTCCTTCTAATAGATGAAAAAATTTGATAGGATTCGGTTCAGCGATGCGAACACTTGCATGTGTTCTCTTTCTTGTTCTTTCTTTCTTTCTTTCTTTCTTTTTTCCGGTGTAGTCTTGGTTGTATTTCCTGCTGTAAGTTATTAACCAATATACTTGTAATTTTCTTGGTGCGCAAGAACATATCTTTTATTGCGTCGTTATCTATATTATGCTTGAAGATGCAGAGGATTCTATTTTACCGGAGCTCTTTTCTTTAAAGTTCCCCCCCTTCTTTTCTTTTTTTTTTTTTTTTCCTGGTCAAGAATAGTTCGTGTTTGGGATTGGATTCATGTTCTGGCACTTTTAATGTAATTTTGAATCTGATCTTTTATATTTCTTTGCTCTTCTCTCTTCTCTCTCTTTCAGAATCCTTTCAGATTTTGCTTTGGCCTTTGTTGAATGGTCTTCTTACCCTCATGGAGGGTGAGACATCATGGGAGCCTCTTTCCATTAGCCATTTTGGAAGTGAGGTTGCTGAATTTGAACCAGTCTCGGAGAGCAACAAGGGAGGCGAAGAATTCATGGTTTCCTTGGATAGCATTCTTCCAGATGATATCTTAGAGAGAATCTTATCCTTTTTGCCCATTGCAAGCATTATCAGAGCTTCATCCGTGTGCAAAAGATGGTATGATATCATCCACTTGAGGAGGTTTCTATGGGCCAACAAGTTGCCTCAGAAGCCATGGTACTACATGTTTACCTGTAGTGAGGCTCCTGCTGGTTATGCCTATGACCCCATACTTCGGAAGTGGTATAGCTTCAGTCTTCCTTGCATTGAAAGAAGTAACTGGTTTATCTCTTCATCCTGTGGATTGGTTTGCTCCATGGACAATGACAGTAGAAGCCGTATCTTTGTTTGCAACCCAATCACAAAAGACTGGAAGATGCTATTGGAACCTCCTGGTGTAAAGTTCCCCGACTATAGTACCCTTGCTATATCTGTGGACAGGAAATCTCATGATTACACTGTTGTTGTGGCAAAATCTAAGCAGGTGCCAGGAGATTTCCTCCAGTGGGACTTCTCCATCCACATATATGAGTCAGGGAATAGATCATGGGTTACATCCATTACGGAGGTTTTCTCAGGATGGAGGGGAGGTGACGAGAGCGTGATTTGCAATGGAATTTTGTACTGCTTGATTCACTCTACTGCTGTTTTAGGAACTGCTGACCGCCGCCATGGCCTGATCATGTATGATCTCTCAGCTCGATCTTCTCACACTTCTCTGATGCGCACGTTGATACCAGTGCCTTGTTCCCTCACCTGTGGCCGGCTGATGAACCTCAAAGAGAGGCTGGTCATGGTTGGCGGGATTGCGAAATATGACAGGCCAGATATCATCAGGGGAATAGGCATCTGGGAGCTTTGCAAGGAAGGTTGGCGAGAGGTCACTCGGATGCCTCACAAATTTTTCCAAGGATTTGGTGAGTTTGATGATGTTTTTGCAAGCAGTGGCACTGATGATCTGATATACATACAGAGTTATGGAGCCACTGCTTTGCTTGTTTTTGACATGAACCAGAAGCAGTGGAAATGGTCGGTCAAGTGTCCTGTGACCAAAAGATTTCCTCTCCAGCTTTTCACTGGTTTCTGCTTTGAACCGAGGCTTGAAGTGGCCTCTTGAATTGTTTTGTTCTGCATTGGATTTGATGGCATCACAGGGATTTATAAATAGTTTTTCTGTTTTGGGGGTCCTTTTGAAAGATTTTGTGGGGCTTGGAGCTTATAGAAATTGCTTTTGATACAGAGGAAATCATTTCTGAAGGTGTTGCTGGTGATCCTTGTCCTTTTCTTGCATATATCTCTGGGCAGAACAGTTTGAGATGTCTGTTGGCACAGTTGATCTATAGAATGGCAAGATGCGCTCACTTCCATTTTACTGTGATCATTTCTGCATCATTTTTTAAGAAATTATGCTTCATTTTCCTGTTTTGCTTAATTTTTATTAATTTTATGTCCCTCTTGAATGTTAATATTTGACTCTCACATATGTTCTAAATATCGTTTGCATCCATCTTTAATTTCTTATTTTGTGATGGTTTGATTTTTAGCTTTTAATTTTTGACTCTCTTATATGTTCTACATATTAGGACCTTGCTTGTCATGGTTTTTCTGTTTTGCAATGAATTAATTGCATTCGGCATACTTGTTATGAATGCCACCAAAATAAGCAGAAATTTTCGGTAGTTGCTCATTGCCTTGTTGTATAATTGAGGAGCATCAGATCTCAAAGATTGTCAAAATCCTTGTTCTGACCGTAGTATCTTTAAGAAAATGTGTTTTTAGAGGCACATTGATGTGCTTAAGGTAGAGACGTTCAACTCAGGTTTGTTTTGCAAATAGCGTGCCCAATGTATTGTCTTAATTGTAGGAATTATTTAATCCTTTTTGAATCAATTAAGATTTAAGAATCCTTGCAAACATTAGAATCAATTAATTAAGTTCTTTGTCACAAAACTGCTCATTTTTCAGTCTTTGAAGGTTGAAAATCTCCCACTGCTTTTGTAAAGTATTTGCACAGACCATCCATAAAGCTTCAGCCAGTGCCATGATATGTGCAACAGCTAGATAACTCTGAATGCAACAAGGTGCATTAATTACTCCTCATATCCCATTTTATGTATTCAGTCATGTAAATCTAATGACTCCCCTGCCAATTTATGGTGCGAGGTGAGCATCCAAGACCTATCTTATTTATTTGTACAGAAGGACTTGAGGCACCCAAGTTCTATCTGTTTGTTCTCAGATGCTGATAGAATTAGGTAAAAGGGTGACCTAAAATCTCCCTGGCCAACAAGTGTCTCCTTGAGGAATGGAAAAAAGGGGAGGGCGTCTGGAAGTTTTTGTCCCTCTCACTGTGAGGGGAGAATCTTTCCTTACCAAAACCCAGAAAAGGTCTGAAGCCTCTGTTCTTTCAAAAGAGAACCTAAAAACGACATGATTGTGGTATAAGGTGCAAATAATATTCTTTATCTTTGTATGCTTTTTCCCGCAGAAAAAGAAGAGGGGATCTTGGGTTTCAGCTAAACCAATGGTGAGGAGGGTGACCCCTTGTTGCAGCCTTCTCTCAGAGTTTTGGTGGGGGGACAGTGACAGGTGAGGCCAAATCTGGACACTCGAATAAACTGTGGGTTGGCGCCCTCCACAAACTTCCTACTGCTGATCAAGAGATGTCAGCTGGTGGCTCAGGCCATTGTCCCTTGTCCACTCTATTCAGGATTCTCCTTGATTATAATTATATTGTGTTTGAACTGTGCTGGGCTTCTTTTCATTAGTGAGGTTGTCTCTCTGCATTTGTCCTGGAGCTGGCAAAAAAATCTCTAATTTTCTTGTTGGTTTATTGGGAAGGTGGCACCATTTATACATGTGTCAGCCAATCTTCCCATCTCTCCTTCTACAACTGAAATCGGATCGGATATCACTGTATCTATATCCGTATTTGATGAATATAAATATAAATATAAATATTATTCAAATATAAAAATTTATATTTATATTTATTTTAAAAAAATATGGATACAATTCGAATATTAGAAGTATGGATATAATTATAAATATTATTTAGATAATTAAATTTTATAACGATAGAATCAAAGATATTATTAAATAAATGATAAATTAAATTAATAATATATTTATATGATTGTATATTTTTTAAAAAATTAATAATTATTATATAAAATTATATAGGATTACACGTAGATTCGGATATAGATAGAATGGTTGTTTTTTTTTATTTTTAGTTTTGATGGATATGAATTTAGATATTAGTTGGATTTTAATTTTTTATAAATATCTGAATTTATTTGAATACGAAAATAGATCTGGATAGATAATATTTATATCACTTTCATCTTTATCTCTTTCTCTTTCTAAATTGAGATTAGCCATCTCTTCTTTCTCTCTATCTCTCGTGCGTGCGCACGTATACAGGGACGCATACATGTATGCTGCCTGCAATCCCCATTCTCAACTCCATCCTACTGAGTTGATACTACTGAAAGTTGACCTCACAACACCATGCAAAAAATTGGAACGGTCGTTCTGAAATGACAAGCTAAATTACAGACAGCAAAGAAGATCTCTGTTATATTGAATAGAGAAGCATGATTGGGTGCCATCAGTCTCAGCAGTACCGAATCCCATCAGAATACAGAAGCCTGATTTCAAGTAAATGATGCATCTCTACACATATACTATATCTCAATACTTGAAAGCATGATCTTAGTCCGGTAAAATTTTTCGTGATTCAATATAGACGCATAAGCTGCCCCAGCTTACAAATTCACATCTCACTAAACTTTTGAGCGTGGAATGTAGCCAATCAAACACATAGTGGGACAGGAAACAGAACAAAAAGAAATTTGTTTGCCAAATATTGTCCATCATGGTGGGTCCTCACTTCAAAGCTGCGAGGTCGACCACTTAGCTAGCACCCTGACTGTAACCAAGCACGGAGCCCGTGCTCTTCCTTGCCTCGCTCAAGGCAAGACAAGAGGAGAGAAAGAAACAAGGAAGTTGCCAGGACTATAAAAGAGCAGCATTACCGGAGGTCAGCAAGGGTCAAAGGCCTCCATCCGGCTAGATCTTTCAAGATCTTCGTCAGGGAGGAGCAAAGAATCCATGATGACGTGAGAGACAAGACCCGAAGATGGAGGAGAAGACGGACGAGACTTGGAGCAATGACGAGGCAAGAAAAGGAGATTGGTGTGAATAAAGAAGGTGCAGAGAGGAGAAGATGATGTAGATAGTGAAGCAGAGGAGTAAAGAGAGGAGAGAGGATACAGGGGAAGGTGGGGAGAGGTAATGAATGAGATTGAGTGCAGTTTTGCTCTCATCAAATATGGACTCGGGTAATTTTGTCCCCAAACTTACAATGATCTCACTAGCAATAGAGAAAATGAGCGTTCACTGGTCTATTGGAGCCAACCTAATCCAAGGACCGTTTAAAAATAATAATAATAATGTTATCCGAGTCGATATATAATAGAAATAAAAAAATATATTTTGCACAATATTGACAAGAAATGCAAGTAAAAATATTTAATATTATAATTCTAGTCAGACTATTTGCATTTGCTTCAGACAAGCATGTGATCATTTTGGTTGATTATGTTGATTAATTTTTGAAACATCCACCCATATTTAAAACTTCTCCACATTCTTTGAATAATTAGAACACAGACTTCAGTTATTAATGCAACAATAATTGCTTCAGAAGGTTAGGTGGTAATTCTCTTAGTGTCATTATCCCAGGAGTACGGAAAAAGTTTTGCTTCTCAAAATGTATTATTATGTAATTTTATGCACGTCCAAGTTTTATCAGTTCGATCTTTTCATCTCTGTTCCGATGCAATAATCAGAATTTCTTTATCTCGATGTCACGCCCCGAATCCAACATCCGAGTCGGATACATGATGGCCGCACATTTCTTAGAGCAAGCCCTAAAGAATATGCAAGGCCAAATTAAATCATTACAATCTCATCAACCATAATATTTAATTTCAATAATAATTCATAAAATCTTGCATAATTACAATTTAAATTTCTTCATTTTTCTGATCAGATACTATGACACTCTATTTATCCTTCTGCTCACCCGTAAATCCAAGCCATAGCCAACCATGGACATCTTGTAACTCTGAGAAGAAAAGAAAGATGAAGGGGTGTGAGCTTTACAGCCCAGAAAGAATTTCCATATCACACTGATATAGTAATATAGTCTGAAAATAAAGAATAGCAATAAAATATAAAATCTCATTTTCAATGTCCAGAATAATGCAAACATTCATAAATTTGCTGTCTTGTCAAAATAGATGCATCATCATATGTTAACAGGTGAAACACTTTTGTTCAACAATTGTTTCATGCCTTATCTTTCATTTCTCTTTTCATAATCACATGACTTTTAACATTTTCTTTCTGGCTCTGGACTATCCAAGTCTATACCTCAGTCATCATCCGGATCGAATCCACTTTAAAAAGTCTTTCAAGACTGTCCCAGGATGAGCTCCTGGCCGGCTGTCCCACGTACCAAAGCCCGTGAGAGGCTGTCCCAGGCATAAGCTCCTGGCGGGCTGTCCCAGGCATGAGCTTCTGGCCGGCTGATCCACCTGTAAGCCAGTGGGGGCTGTCCCAGGCATAAGCTCCTGGCGGGCTGTTTCATATGACAAGGCTAGTCCATACCATATATCTCTTTCTTTTCATTTAATCATTTTGTGTTGATTTCATCAAATCAATTCTGTCTTGCATTATGATCAATTCGGATATGTCATACCCATATAATCATGCTATCAATCTCTGATACATATATATTGACATAACATACTCATGCTCAAAATCAAATAACAGTATCTCAGGTATAATAAATTCATCGATCTCAAATCCGACGATACAAAACCAACGATGCAAGACCAACAGTAAAATAGCATATATAATAGTGATCATGTACAGGGATTCTTACCTTTACCGATGACTGATCCAAACACAGAAATCAATGTTCTTCTTTGATTTATGAATTTCTCTAACAAGATATTCCACTCGATATCATATGCAGACAATCATCTCTTCATAACCCTGATCAATATAAAAATCACATATAGAAAAAATTATCGATAATCGATCCTAATAACACAGATCGAGGATCTCTCTTAGGATTAACCAAAATTAGGACTTGTCTATGTATCTGGATCCTCCACTGATCCATAAGACTTCTAGAGAGAGAAAATTCATGAAGAGAGAGAAAATTATAGAGAGAGAAAGTAGAGAGAGAAAGTGGAGAGAGAAACCTTCGTATCCTTCCGATGAGGCAATCATGGTCGAGATCATCAGAGGTCCTATCAGGGTGACTCAATATGAATCAAGTGTTACAAATTTCGAATAGGATTGGACTGGAATCAGACCTACCGCACGAATTTCGGAGCAACCTCAATTCATCATATTTTTAATTCAAATATATCCTAGGGTTCATGATGCAATCAGAGAGGAAGAAAAGATCCTAGAGAGACAAAATCCGTAAAGAGAGAGAAAAGTCTAGAGAGAGAATCTAGAGAGAGAAAATATAGAGAGAGAAGGTAGAGAGAGGAGAGAGAAAAGAGAGAGAAAGAAGAGAGAAAAGAGAGAGGAAAGATTTTTCTCTCTTCTTCTTCTTTTTAATTTATTTTTATTTTTATTTTTCTCTTTCTCTTTTTTTTTTTTCTTTTTCCTTTTTCTTTTCTTTTCTTCTTCTTCTTCCTTCTTCCCGCGGTCAAAAACAGAGAACCCGCGCTCTTTCCGAGCGCCTCCCCCATATCCGGCCAGGTGAGCCACCTCCGGCCACCCTTTCCGGCAACGTCCCGACGCCGGCGGTGCTACCCTGTCGGTGGCAGTGCCACCGTCCCTGTTGCCGACGGCAGAAAAGGAAAAAGATCACATAAACAGGGTATCCCTGTTTGAGCCCAAACCGGCACCTCGCCGGCTTCCCAAAAACACCGATGACCGGAGAATAAAAAGGAGAAGAGGAATACCTTGTTCCGCCGTCCAAAGAAAGCTCCGACGACCCCCTTTCTTCCGATCAACCACCCACGGTAACCTTTGAGAAAATTTCTCAAATCCCTCAATTTTCCTCAAAATTTTTGTTGTAATTTCCTAAGAGAGGACGGGGGATCTTTATACTGGAGGTTTCCTACCCTAGCCGGACTCTTTGAGTCCGATTTTGCCGGAATCGTGAAGGAAGAAGACTCCGACTAGGAGTCTTCCTCCTCCTCTGTTTTTTTTTTTTTTTTTATTGGCTGTGGCTGATTCTGGACCGGGGTGTTACATTCTCCCCCCCTTCAAATAATTTCGTCCTCGAAATTAAGTTATGTTGTTGAGATATATTTTAAAGTATACATTCTTCATATCATTCTCAAGCTTACAATAATGTCTTATATATTATTTATTTCTCACGATCTTGTTATAACAAAATTATTTAAAATTTCAAACTCATCCCTTTTTATTGATTTCTCAACTTTTGAAGGACTGTAACATTTTAGACTTGTATTAATATACCACCGTTATTTGTCTAATACATTTCACTCGAAATTCATAATTATTTCAGACTACCCTTGATAGAAAATAAATAAAGGTCAAACATCGGGCATTCTTCATAATCATCGATTTCTTTCTTCTCTTGACCTTCCAACAAATTTTATATGTAATCTCTCATCTTAAGAAAATCTCAATCTTCTATATCAGTTCGAGTAACAATATTAAATTTTAAAAATATAAGATCTATGTTAGGACATTCTAAGTTTGAACTAATATCAGAACTATCAAGCTGTTAATAAACTTGAGATATCTAGAATTTCTTGGTATTATCTACAATTATCTGGCTATGATCAGATTAGATCAAAATCTGTAGCATTCTTTCCTTATCAATAAAATCCTTCCTTATTTGCAACTAATGTATTTCATCATAATATCTTTTGATTTAAAAGATTAGTATTTCTAATCAATTTAATCCACCATGCTTTGCTACGCACTCTGATCTTAATTTATCAAATTATATAAGTCTATCAAAGATAAAAAATATCCTTATATGTTAGATCAATCCAGAATAGATCCAACCTTCTAATTTCATATAAGACTTACGACAAAATTTTAAGTTTCTTTATCTTTACTACCTTTGGGTATAGCATATAAAAATTAAATCTTGATCTACTTCCTATATTTGAAATCATTGCATAAGTTTCATCACTCTTCAAGAATCCGACATGTTTAGAATCAATTGGAGTTAATCTTAAATTTACCTTACAATCATTTAGATAATTTCTAAATCAATCTTTCTTTTTAAAAGAATTAATTCTCACTTGACAACTAAAAGAACTCAAGCCAACATCCTTAAATAGAATCAACTTGATTATTTCTTATAGAGCTCCCTTTATCACAATCCTTTAATATTAATCGATAAATTCATACAAAATCTTGTCCCTTGTATAAGTCATTCAAAATTTAACACTAACAAGATGTCTTAGATCAATTTTAAAAAATAATAATCCAATTTTGACTTGAATAATTAATACACTTCACCATCTTCAACAAAAAAAAATTAATCCACAGATAATAATTCGAATTATTAAAACTTTTATCATAACCTGTATATCATACTCTGATAAAATAATTTTTTTTTTTAAATTAACAACAATATCAAAATACTTTTGATCTACTTAGAAAAATAAACTATTGACTTGAAATTCAATGCAACTTGAAAGATCCAGGAATCATATTCAGAATATGATATTTTGAGTAACCAAAGATTTCACCAAGATGTGTATCTCATATTCTCATAATAAAATTCAAGTATATTTTTCATTTAAAATTGAGTTTCATATATGACCTCTTATAGATTCAATGTTCAAAAATATTTCTCTCTCATATGATGAAATTTCTTCTTAGACCATACCCTAATTAATTTTCTTTTGATAAGTCCAAAAATTTATAATGCTCAAATAATTAACATCAAAATCAGAAAAGTTATCATAATTTTCTTCCATATAAGTTTAGCATTCCAAAATCAGCGAGTATACTCAACATTACATATCAATACCTCCCATTTCATTCTAAGGTCAACTCTTCTTATATTCAGGCCACTCTACTAATTGAAATCCAAGATATAACTCGTCAATTTTATTATAGATAACATATGCCACTTATGCAAAAATTTCATCTTAATATCTATTGATTCGAAATCTAAATATTGAATCATCTCTTTTATATCTATCATGTTCCTCATGATCATAACCTAAGTTCAGATATCACTAGAATTACAATTCTGAATAATTATAACCTTAAACTCAAATACCACTTAAATCATATTTTCTAGTGATCATAACCTAAACTCTAATATCATTCTATCATACCTTTAATGATCAAAATCTTAAACTCTGATATTATCAATCATACTTTAGTGATTATAATCTCAAAGTTTTGATATCACTTATATGACAATCCCTAGTGACCTTAAACCTGGGCTCTAGTACTGTTCTGTCATATCCTAATCACTTGTATCATTGTCTCCAAATAAACGTAACCTAACCTCTAAGCTCAGATGCCACTCCGTCACATCCTACTGATCTTTACATAAAGTTTTAATATCACTTCATAATCTTAGTGATCTTAAACCTAAGCTTTGATATTATTCTATCACATCCTAATCATTTATATCGTAATCTCCAATGATCATAACCTAAGCTCTGATATTACTCTGTAATATTCTAATCACTCATATCATAATCCCTAATGATCATATCCTAAGCTCTGATACCATTCTGTCACGCCCCGAACCCAACACCCGGGTCGGATACGTGATGGCCGCACACTCCTTAGAGCAAGCCCTAAAGAATATGCAAGGCCAAATTAAATCATTACAATCTCATCAACCATAATATTTAATTTCAATAATAATTCATAAAATCTTGCATAATTACAATTTAAATTTCTTCAATTTTCTGATCAGATACTATGACACTCTATTTATCCTTCTGCTCACCCGTAAATCCAAGCCATAGCCAACCATGGACATCTTGTAACTCTGAGAAGAAAAGAAAGATGAAGGGGTGTGAGCTTTACAGCCCAGAAAGAATTTCCATATCACACTGATATAGTAATATAGTCTGAAAATAAAGAATAGCAATAAAATATAAAATCTCATTTTCAATGTCCAGAATAATGCAAACATTCATAAATTTGCTGTCTTGTCAAAATAGATGCATCATCATATGTTAACAGGTGAAACACTTTTGTTCAACAATTGTTTCATGCCTTATCTTTCATTTCTCTTTTCATAATCACATGACTTTTAACATTTTCTTTCTGGCTCTGGACTATCCAAGTCTATACCTCAGTCATCATCCGGATCGAATCCACTTTAAAAAGTCTTTCAAGACTGTCCCAGGATGAGCTCCTGGCCGGCTGTCCCACATACCAAAGCCCGTGAGAGGCTGTCCCAGGCATAAGCTCCTGGCGGGCTGTCCCAGGCATGAGCTCCTGGCCGGCTGATCCACTTGTAAGCCAGTGGGGGCTGTCCCAGGCATAAGCTCCTGGCGGGCTGTTTCATATGACAAGACTAGTCCATACCATATATCTCTTTCTTTTCATTTAATCATTTTGTGTTGATTTCATCAAATCAATTCTGTCTTGCATTATGATCAATTCGGATATGTCATACCCATATAATCATGCTATCAATCTCTGATACATATATATTGACATAACATACTCATGCTCAAAATCAAATAACAGTATCTCAGGTATAATAAATTCATCGATCTCAAATCCGACGATACAAAACCAACGATGCAAGACCAACAGTAAAATAGCATATATAATAGTGATCATGTACAGGGATTCTTACCTTTACCGATGACTGATCCAAACACAGAAATCAATGTTCTTCTTTGATTTATGAATTTCTCTAACAAGATATTCCACTCGATATCATATGCAGACAATCATCTCTTCATAACCCTGATCAATATAAAAATCACATATAGAGAAAATTATCGATAATCGATCCTAATAACACAGATCGAGGATCTCTCTTAGGATTAACCAAAATTAGGACTTGTCTATGTATCTGGATCCTTCACTGATCCATAAGACTTTTAGAGAGAGAAAATTCATGAAGAGAGAGAAAATTATAGAGAGAGAAAGTGGAGAGAGAAACCTTCGTATCCTTCCGATGAGGCAATCATGGTCGAGATCATCAGAGGTCCTATCAGGGTGACTCAATATGAATCAAGTGTTACAAATTTCGAATAGGATCGGACTGGAATCAGACCTACCGCACGAATTTCGGAGCAACCTCAATTCATCATATTTTTAATTCAAATATATCCTAGGGTTCATGATGCAATCAGAGAGGAAGAAAAGATCCTAGAGAGATAAAATCCGTAAAGAGAGAGAAAAGTCTAGAGAGAGAATCTAGAGAGAGAAAATATAGAGAGAGAAGGTAGAGAGAGGAGAGAGAAAAGAGAGAGAAAGAAGAGAGAAAGGAGAGAGGAAAAATTTTTCTCTCTTCTTCTTCTTCTTATTTTATTTTTATTTTTATTTTTCTCTTTCTCTTTTTCCTTTTTTTTTTTCTTTTTCCTTTTTCTTTTCTTTTCTTCTTCTTCTTCCTTCTTCCCGCGGTCAAAAACAGAGAACCCGCGCTCTTTCCGAGCACCTCCCCCATATCCGACCAGGTGAGCCACCTCCGGCCACCCTTTCCGACAACGTCCCGACGCCGGCGGTGCTACCCTGTCGGTGGCAGTGCCACCGTCCCTGTTGCCGGCGGCAGAAAAGGAAAAAGATCACATAAACAGGGTATCCCTGTTTGAGCCCGAACCGGCACCTCGCCGGCTTCCCAAAAACACCGATGACCGGAGAATAAAAAGGAGAAGAGGAATACCTTGTTCCGCCGTCCAAAGAAAGCTCCGACGACCCCCTTTCTTCCGATCAACCACCCACGGTAACCTTTGAGAAAATTTCTCAAATCCCTCAATTTTTCTCAAATTTTTTGTTGTAATTTCCTAAGAGAGGACGGGGGATCTTTATACTGGAGGTTTCCTACCCTAGCCGGACTCTTTGAGTCCGATTTTGCCGGAATCGTGAAGGAAGAAGACTCCGGCTAGGAGTCTTCCTCCTCTGTTTTTTTTTTTTTTTTTTTTATTGGTTGTGGCTGATTTTGGACCGGGATGTTACACTCGATGACAAATATTGGATTTATATCAACTTACGGGACCTTTCAGGGAATTAAAAAGGACATCTATGAAGTACAAAATAGAGCATATATCATTAAGCATCCAGAGTAACCCTCAAGAATTTAAATGCGCACTTTTGAGCATTGTTTCTCTGCTTCACAAACCACGGCTAGAATTACTTTCTTTTCCCTGCAGCTATGTCAAGTTCCAAAAAAATGGGCTCACAGATATTGTTAATCAAGGTTTAAATTTAAGCACATGCCCTATCCATTGCTACATGATTTTAACGTAAACCTTCTGCAACAATATGTAAATTATGGCTAAAAATGGACTTTGTGCACTTAAATGTGTACCAAGAGAGTTGTGTTTCCGGGCTCGCACAAGCAAGATAAATTCACCTCCTTATTCTCTTAATTAATCCAGTTTATAGAAGTTGTCGACGAATTATTCAACATGTCCAAAGGGCACTTCCAGGATCCACGCCTTGCAGTTGGCAGGAGATTTTTCCATGTTTAGAGACAAGCAAAACAGAATGTTATTAAAGTTCTTTAACTTTTAATTTTGACTTATTGGGTTACTTTTATTCCCGAGCTTCTTCTCAGAATATGTTAGTATGGTTGGTTCTTGTTCTTAGTTTGTTAGCAAACACTTTTTTTTTCTCTGTGTACCTCTCTTATTTATCCTTCTAAAATGATGCTGCGTTATTGTAGGTGGCTCATGTTTTTGTAGTAAATTTCGTGGGCTTTGTAGAACTTTTTTTTTTTTTTTGAGAGTGAAAAAAGCATATTTGCTGGTCAGAAGTTGCGGATGGAAAGATTTTTATTGAGGAAGACTCTACTATCGTTATTGGATGGATCCGTGATAATACGAGGTAATTGGAAGCCTATCCACTCTTCTTTGACATCTGGACTATATTTATCTCTCTACTTTGGTGGCGGTGCGACATGTCTATTAAAAGATGAATAATACATCGCATCGTATGTAGTGGAGCATTTCAAAAATTGAATTTGATGATAGGATGAGAGCTGTCCCCAGTTATAGATTTTTTGTATTCTAATTTTATGGACTGTTTTTATATCAAAGTGCTGTAACTATCCACATGTTCTAAAAAAAAAAAAAAGAGCTGTGACCTTGGTTGGTTTGGCAGTACAATGAACCACTCTGCACATCAATTTGTTGACCAGAAGGATCGATCGTTTGTTTCTGCTTCTCAGCTGATGACGTCTTTGCTTATTATTATTTATCAGCAACTGCAATCACTGCTTTCAAAAGGTCCATCAAAATTCACACTGGACTACGGGGAGTAGATCGGAGATGTTTATCATGCTTATGATCTGTGAGAAATTTTGTATATCATTAATGGTGTAGAAAATTGATATGGAGTAATTATTTTATTCGATTGATCCACGTAGTCATCACTTTTTAACATATATTTAATGTCTGTAGATCGATTTTTTTATTTAAAAATTTTGTATGATGAAAATATTTTGTTCTTTAGAAAAAATTATGACATCCTGTAGCGTATTATAGCCTAAGATGTCATAATATGTTTAGGATATCATAATATAGAAAAGATATTTTTATCCAACTATTTTCAACATACATTTAATGTCTGCAAATCGATTTTTTCATTTAAAAATTTTGAATGATGAAAATATCACTGTTTTTTAAAAAAATTATGACATCTTGTAGAAAAAAATTATGACTTTCTAGATGTAGATATCATAATATGACTATAAAATATTATAATTTTATCAAAGAATAAAATATTTTTATTAGCAGATACAGCAATGATGAGAATCTAGATATATAGTTGGATGGCTGTAATCTCATGATCTGAAATCTTGAGTTGAGTGGACTCTTGTATTCTCTTTTAAGCTTTGCGATCCATGCGACGTCGGGGGATGCCGATGGCTGCTCCAGAACTGTACACTAGCCTACCTCTTGCGATCCAACAAATCTCTCTTTCTTTTTATCTCTATTTATCTTCTATTAGCTTTTTTTTTTTTTTTTTTTTTTTTTTTTTTTTTTGCTATTTTCACTTTCTTTTTGCCATGAATTAGTTTGCTTCTATTTATTCTCATTCATACTCGTATTGTACGAACATTCTGTTTTTTATCTTAAAAAAAAAAACTAACGAAGTTCCAACTCATTGCGTGACAGTGGAATTCAACTGCGGCGGAAGTCATGACGCAATAATAGATAGGAGCGGGTACATGCAGCGAAACCAAATTAGGTGATGGGTTGAACTGCGTTCCTGAAACATGGCGGATGTTGTAACCAAAAAAAAAAAACGTGTTCTTCTTTGGACATGTAGTTTAAGATTTCTACGTTTGAGAAATTATTTAAATATATTTGTTTTAATTTAGGTCTGAGGATTACTTGGTTACGTATTTCAGTCTACTGAGAATACCGTCGTAGTTGTGCAAATTAACTAAAATCCTGTGCAAGGTAACAAGTTCCGCATCAAGTACTGGCACCGCAAAGTGTCAGATGCACATGGGTTTATAATAGTACTAGTTTTGAGTGTTAAAGTACTGATAAGAAATTATGGGTGGAAAAAAATTTTATTGAAAAAAACTCTACTATTGATATTAGATGGATCCTTCTCTTGACGTCTCGACTATATTTTACCTCTCCACTTAAGTGATGGTGTGACATATCTATTAGAACACAAATAGTGCATCACATCGTATGTAGAAGAGCATTTCGGAGATTGAATTTAGTGACAGGATGAAAACTATCCTCCAATTTTAGATCTTTTATACTCTAATTTTTTAGACTGCTCTCATATCAAAATACTATACTATCAAAAAAAAAAAATAGAGCTGTGACCTTGTGTTGGTTTGGAGCAGTTTAATGAACCACTCTGCACATCAATTTGTTGACCAGAAGGATCGATCGTATGTTTCTACTTCTCAGCTGGTGACGGTCTTGGCTTATTATTATTTATCAGCAATTGCGATCGCTGCTTCCAAAGGGCCCGTCAAAATTTGCACTGGACTATGGGAAGTAGATCGGAGATGTTTATCAAGGCTTATGATCTGTGAGAAATTTTATGTACCACGAGTAGTATAGAAAATCGATATAGAGTGCACCGTCTTTTTTAATTAGTCTACGTAGTTACCGCTTTCTAACGTATATTTAATATTTGTAGATTGATTTTTTCGTTTAAAAATTTTGTATGATAAAAATACTACTGTCCTTTAGAAAAAATTATGATATCCTGTGACGTATTATAGTCTAAAATATCGGTTTAGAATATCATAATATAGAAGAGATATTTTTTGTCCTACTACTTTCCAACGTGTATTTAATGCCTGCAAATCGATTTGTTTGTTTGAAAATTTTGAATGACGAAAATATCCATGTTCTTTAGAAAAAATTATGACATCCTGCACTATATTATGACATCTTGTAGAAAAAAATTATGATTTTCTAGATGCAGGATGTTATAATATGATCATATAATATCATAATTTTATTAAAAAATAAAAATATTTTTATTAGCAGATGTGGTAATGATGAGAATCTAGATGTGTAGTTGGATGGCTGTGATCTTGTGATCTGGAGTCCTGAGTTGAGTGGGCTATTGTATTCTCTCCATAGCTTTGCGATCCATGCGACGTCGGTGGGATACCGATGGCTGCTCCAGCACTGTACACTAGGTTCTATTAGCTTTTTTTTCTTTTTTTTTTTTTGGTTATTTTCACTTTCTTTTTGCCTTGTATTAGTTTGCTTCTATTTATTCTCATTCATACTCGTGAACACTCTGTTTTTTACCTTAAAAAAAAAAAAACCTAACGAAGTTCCAACTCAGTGCATGAGAGTGGAATTCAACTGCGGCAGAAGTAATGACGCAATTATAGATAGGAGCGGGTACATGCAGCGAAACCAAATTAGGTGATTGGCTCAACTGCGTTCCTGAAACATGGCGGATGTTGTAACCAAAAAAAACGTGTTCTTCTTGGACATGTAGTTTAAGATTTCTACGTTTGAGAAATTATTTAAATATGTTTGTTTTAATTTAGGTCCGAAGATTACTTGGTTACATATCAGTCTACTGAGAATACCATCGCAGTTGTGCAAATTAACTAAAATCCTGTGCAAGGTGACAAGTTTCGCATCAAGTACTGGCACCGCAAAGTATCGGATGCATATGGGTTTATAATAATACTAGTTTTGGGCCCGTATATTACATAATTACATAATTTATTATTTTTTAAAATTAATTAATTATTTTATTAATAAATAAATAAAAAATAATTTTAAAATTTATATTGATAAGCATTATATATTATCAATAATGGACAACTTCTTCCAACAATATCCGTCATTGTAAATAATAAATTTATAAAATTTGAAGGGATTAATCCATAGCAACAAAATATCCATCCAAATTTTAATGTCAATCCATATTTCGGCTGCATATATAAGTAGGTTTTAATAGCAAAATACAATAACATCATATTTTAATAATAAATTTTTTTTATATAAGTGAGCTTCCTTTAATAACATAATACTTTCATTTTCTCTCTCTATTTTCACTTAGTGCTTTTAAGATTCTTTCAATACTTTAAAATTTTGATATTTTTCACATACTCTATCTATTTTCATGTGAATATTGAAGATTTATTTTAATCCAGATGGTATTCATAATGATAATTTGATGTTTACGTAGGCAGCTTAAATTGTTAATCTATTTCTTTTCAGTTTTTGCTTTCATATATATACTAATTTTAAACTCGTACGTTGTGTGTAGTTCTAGATCATATCATTGATTATTTTTTAAAATTAATTATTTTTTAAACTAATAAATCAATATGGTAAAATAATGTCCATCTAAATTTTTGATATCAATCCATATTTTCGTTACATACATAAATAAATTTTAATTATAAAAATATAATAATATCATATTTTAATCATATTATTTAATAATTCACATACATAGATTTCAATTCAATCATTTAATACTATAATATTTTTTTATTTAATTTAATAATACTTTGTAGATTTTTTTGATCCACACGATGTTTATAGGTGATAATTGATGATTATATGAATAATTTAACTTGCTAACATATTTTTTTTTTTTTTTACTTTCATATATATATATATATATATATATATATATATATATATATATATATATATATATATATATATATATATATCAGGTCTGATACACCAATGTTATATTTATTATGTCACGTGAAAGAGGAACTAAATGACAAAAAAGGGCCCTGGATGTTTTGGTGCTCAATTAAATCGAAATTGACCTTTTCCCCCATTTATCGAGGAGAATGAAATCAAAGGTGACCTGAAAAAGAAAATATTTTTCAAAGGAAATATTTTTAAAAAAGAAAATGTCAGACTGCTCCTCTTAGTGTGCCTAAGAAATTTGCCATCCTGCGCCCGCCTCAAAGAATCATCCAGTGTTTTGAACATTGGCTTTGATTGTGTTGTGACCTTTCATCCTGACACTTTTTAATTTTATGTTGACAATTCAGCATCTACATTCTGCCTCACCATATGCCAACTAGTTCTATTTTATTCACCAATTTTATATCTGAGCTTCGCCGAATTCTACCTTGCCATACGCCCTTTTCAACTACAATTAATATATTAAAACTGGATCCCGCTTGCAGCAACCTCCAACACCCTGACCATGTTTAGCGAGCTGCAATTTATAAACTCAGATGCTGGTAACCGAAGCATTAGCAGTATACACTATATATACATTGAACCATTTCGCTACAGCTACTAATAAAGCTATGATTTCTCTTTTCCTTTTTACTTTTGTTTACTGTCGTCCTTCCACTCCCTTAAAAAAAGGCCACCGCCATTTAGAACACAAGCATGACGCCACCTCTCCGATAGCCTCAGGGCCTAGCAAAATAGAAGGCTACAATGTGGCATCACAGCCTTTTGGGCACCCCTTGTTAAGCCATACGTGAATCCATTATTAGGGCACTAACACGTATCCGGAAAAAAAAAAAAAAAAAAAAAATCACTGGTATTACCTTAGGTTCTTGGGATAAGCTAGATGGTGAAGACATTAGCGAGAAAAGGAGCCGCTGGGTTTTGGAAAGCGGGAGCTCCAATAGAAAGAGAGCAGAGCTTGGGGAAGAGCCCTATTGATCTGGTGTGGGGGCAAGACCACCAGACCAAACCAAAGTTTGAGAGAGATTCTTCCCAGTCTTAGATATGGGACACGATGGAACTGGGCTTCTGCTGGGACGTCCTAGAAACTAATTAGGGTTAGGGTTTTGACTCATGCACGGTGCCTGGCCATTACGCATACAAGTTGACTCGGAGGAGGTCTATGGTTACTTTGACCCCCACTTGCAGCGTAGATTTTGCGTATGGATGACGCTTTCTTGCTTTCTTCCTCACCTTTTTTTCCCCTTTTTTCTGGGGTTTAGATAATGGTAAAAGAAGAGATGAGGGGAAAGGAGACAGGAGTAGGGTTAAAGAGAGATGAGGTCCAACTTTACAGTCATTTAAGCTGCTTTCATAACCATGAAGACATTTATTTGAGGGAGAAGCTAAGAAGACAGTTTTTCTTTATGCCGGACTTCCACCCTTCCTGGTTCCCAAAAATGATAAAAAAAAGGTTGGAAATAAAAGCAAGTTTTTCTTTATTTGAATACTGCATCCTGTTTTAGGGATTTATGAATTCCTTGCCATGACCGATTACATCTTTCAACAAATGAAACAAAATGAACGATAAAAAACAGATGATGACTTGCAAATGGCCCAGGAATTTATTTATTTATGCAGATGGACTTCTAATTCTTCCTTCAATGGCTTCAATATAGATTATGCATTAAACTACTTCAAGCAACCAAAAAAGACACTGCATATGTTGACTGGTGAGCAAATTTTTCCAATGTGATAACGGCTAGATACCTGATTAATCTCTGTTTGGTAGACCATCGGTTGAGAACTACAAATGGCTAGATTAAAGAATTCTAAGCAGTTGAGTACAGATCCAACAAAAACAGCAACCAAATCCTTTACAGCTTAACAGTCTGACAAGAACAAGTATTGTACAGGAGCATGTGATGAGTATACATAGATATTAGATCACTTGGAAGAAACCAAAACTTTCTTCAGAAATTACCAATCAAACGCTGAGACATGACACACAAAATGCTGCAAATTAACAGCCAAAGAGAGAGAGAGCATACGACAGCGACGCAGATTCTAGCCCAGATCACATCTCCCACCAAGGAATTATATAACTAAGTTAAATTCAGTGACAGCAACTCTTTCACTGTCTGCATCCATAAAACATCAATGTTAATAGATCTTCCAGATTCTCACGGACAATCATCGCAAGATGAGTCATTCTCAGCTGCATTGAGAAATCTGAAGCTGCATAAGCACCAAAGTAATTAACCAAACAACCTTACCAACTAGTTTCTGATGAAATAACGTGATCAAGCTCGTACAGACAAGCATAGCATCACATGGTCAGCAGACAGACAATTAACAAGTACAGAGATAAGCTGTTCATGCTTTTTGTCGACCTTAGGATCACTTTGAATTATAAATACAGAGATGCAGACAAGTAAATGAATAACAATGAAGAGTAACACACAAACATTTCAATCAGACACTAAATTGGAGCTATATTAGCGAAAGGAATAAGATAACAAGTAATCTTTTTGAGAGATGGTTCGCCCATCAATTCATTTCATGTCATATGGAAACGAATAGCAAGAGTACTACATGGAGCACAAGGAAAAAGCTAGCTGAAGTCTGTAGTCATTGATTTGCTCCTTAAAATAGTTTTGTACGAGGGAATGGTATCAATAAAGGCAGAATATTGCACCAACAAGGCGCTTCCCCCTTCTGAACTAAGGAATGATACAGGTTCACAAAGCAGTAAAACTAGCGCATATAGTCTAAGCCGAGTAAACCCTTTTTTTCTCTGGAAGGATGAGTATTATTAACTTAACCAGTTCTGAAGTACTAAGGGCAGTCCTGTAGTTTTGGGAAGACATGTTTTTGGAACTTGTAGCACCAAAGGAGCCTCCTTCAAGAAGGATACTGTTCAAGACTGAGAATCTGCAAAGCCAGGCAGATGTCTGAGGTACTCCAACCATCTGTCCACTGCTTCTTTACAAAAAAGTACCAAAGTATCTGGCAATCGACTCTACGAAGTAAAAACCTTTTAGAGGCTAAGCATCCCCTCCCCATCTCTTCTATTCTATGAAGAAGATTGTGCTTTTTTTCCAACAAAATATATGAAAAGATTGCTTGGAAAACTTCATCCGGGCTTTATTGCAAAACACCAGTTTATACTACATATATCCAATATGATCAAAAAAATACTGCATACATCCAAATTTAAAACGGCAGCATATGATATTAGCCGGGACAGGCACCCATTTGCATAGCATCAACAAAGCCATCTGTTTGTTAGCTTTCTCCATCTAAGATATGACGAGACAAAAAGAGATGAATAGGCTACTAGTAATTAAAAAACAGAAATTTCTGCATGTCTATAACCATGATGGGTGAAAAACTAGATAGATCATAAAACATATACTATGAATACATATATATAAAATTCCAGAATGAAGCCTTTGTTTGATCTGTCTGTAGAATGCCCATTTTGTGATAATAGATCTGTTTGTGTAACGCCGGGTGCATTAAGTTGAAATGATGGCTTCAATGCGAAAATCAAAACTTGAACTGCTGAAAGAGTTCTGAAAGATTCACAAAACAAGAATCACAACAGGACATCTTACAAGTTAATATTACAAGCTTACAAAACGATAAACACAACAACATGATAACCAAGATGGGATAAGTTATCCAAATAGCATGAAAACAAGTTTTAGCATAAAGCTTACCATTGATCTATATTAGGGTTTTGTGAGTGTGACCCTTTTAAAAAGCCAAATGCAATACGAATGAGGGATTAGACTCATAGAGGATATCAATCATCTCTGACGCTACTTTTTGTTGCAATAACCATATGCTAAGCAGCAGGAATCATGGAAGCCACTTTTTTTTTTTTTTTTGTTTAATAAGAAAGTCGTATGATGTGCATATACGGGGAAAACTTAGAAATTTATTCACACAAACTAATAGATAGGGTTGAATTAAAACTTCCACGTTACATATAAAAAGAAGAAGATTTAAGTAGCCTGATTTATTCTTATCATAGAAATCAGAAGAAACACAAGAAAAAAAATAATCGAAGAATGGACAAAGTCTTTTTCTGAAGGAAAAAAAAAAGATATATAACTAGAAGATTTCATAGTATGCATGGGCTTGTAGAGAAGGGAGCTCCCTTCAGTCCAAGCATAGCCAGCATAGGATATGATTTTATCTCCCGCATCATTCACTCAATTGCCAAGCAAACCCCTTCTTGGTAGTTGGATGAATGAGTCGGCAGCTAATTCAACCCTACGGCCACCCATGAGTGGACTGAAGAAAGCTCTCTTTAGCCTATCCCATCTCACCTCTCATGAACCAAAAGGCTCGCCAAAAAAAAAAAAAAAAAAAATCGAATAAAGGAGATGAAATAAAATCTAAACCATCTATATTTAAAATAAACTGAACTAGGGAAGATGTAATAACAAAGAGCCGCACGCTTTTAGCCTTTAAAATTTATGGAATAAATAAAAAATTAAGCCATCCAGTTCTATTGGCTTTAGAGCACGGATCATGTAACCTAAAGACCAATATTTCTTGGCATGTGAAGATGAGAGGAAGGAAGAAGGGGGGAGAGGAAAAAGATCCCATGCCTCAGGAGTGCTGAGAGTAAGCAGAAGAGAGGCTAGAAATCGCCTTCATGAACAAATACACAGAAAACATTCAGGGGGAATAAGATAAGAAAGAGGGACGGGAGGGGCAAGAAGGTGATTCCATTGAGCACTTCACCGACTAAGCCATGGCTCTAAGCATGGAAGAATGACCTTAAATAACTAGGAGAGAGGCTGACATCACATCATAAAGTACCAAGAATATAGTAAACTATTATACTTGGACCAGTACGAACCAGTGGCAATGGGGTTTTCTATTGGAAAAGATACAAACACGCAACTGTTCACGTTCTCTATTTCTTCCAAGCAACATTCCACTTGCCTCTTACTCCATTCTTTCGTCCATAACCTTTAATATTCCAAATTTTTTACTTTAAATATACTTCCAATGCCTATAGTAAGAAGTAAGATGAACATAGAATGCGCATCTTTTCAACTAGCTTGAAGTACAATCTGGGAGTTTGTTGTTGGAATGGGCATCAGGTCATATAGAAGAGCTTGCCACTATTATTTTGGCTTGTAACCAACATGGTTTTATTTATATTACATGGGCATTATATCGTTCTGAGCCATGAATAATGCAAGCTAAAAAGACTTGCACCCGTGATGAACCAAGAGTTATCATATGACCAAATCACTTCATCAAATAAGAACACTGCAAAAAGCAAATAAAATTGATGGCATCAAAGACATAGGGGAATTAAAATATAATTAATAAGGATTTGATGGTTTTAAATTTATATGATTGATGTTGTGTGAAATCTGGCATGGGCCCGTTTGGACTGAGGTAGCTAGGCATAGTCAATTAACCAACTTCAACCTGAAATTTGAAGAAAAAAAGGGAATCAAAATAAAGAAATAACAATCATTTCTCTGCTTGAGCGCTCTATTTTGGATTTTGGCCAGAGAGTCATGGCCAATATGGACTCTTCGAGACCGGTATAATGGCTGGCGATTGTTAGGGGCTATTGTAACTGGCGAATAGCCGGTGTTCGGTCAATTTTATCTTTTCAAATCCATAATTTAAATTCTCCCCTTCGATCAATCATCCATTGAAATCCATCTCTGCCTCTCACTTTTTTTTTCTTCACCTCCGATGGCTATCATGCTACCATGCCAAGTGTTACAACTGCCAAAACCTCCTCCTTTCTTTCTCAAAAATCTCAAAGCTCTGTTTTTTTTCTCCATCTCGTGATTTCCATCCTTTTTGTTGCCGAAATGTACTCTGTTCAGCTGAGCCTCATTGCTGTCGATACCAGCTCCAGTGATTCTTGACCTCCTCTTATTTCTCTTTTTGGCCTTGGGAGTTGCCACCAAGGTGGCAAGGGGCAACATCCCTTTCCTCTCTCACTCTCTCGACTTCCCTATGTGCAATCGACCCACTGGGCAACCCTACATTGCCTCCATCGCTCAGCCACTCTGATCATGCCATCATTGCGGTGCCACCTTGACTGCACTTATGTTGGGCTACTCTCTCCTCTCGGTTCATCTATACCATAGGAAGAACCCCTATGTGACATAGAAAGAAAAGAGAGAGAAAAAGAAAAAAAACAGAAAGAGAGAGAATTCGAATTTTGATGGAACTCAGATTGAGTCTCTCGATCTATTGATCAACTCGGATCAAGTCTAATTTTTTTATTTTTTTTTAATTTATGAATTAAATCGAACCTAGAGACTTCATTTTGACTAGGTTGGAAATCAGATCTGGTGATTAGCAAGGAGGTGTGATCATAATAGTATTCTTTATATTCAAGTAATAAGGAAATCTATCTAAAAATCTATATCAGATAATTGTTAGATCTAAATTGGTCGAGACCCCTAAATGTTAGACTAGATTCAGTAGTTTGGACTAGAACCTACCATGAGATAAATTAAGTTATTCGATGTTTTATTAAAGTCTAATCAAGTGTTTAATTATTTTAAATTTTGATCAATTTTTTCTGATTAGTGAGTTTCATGAAATTTTATGATAAAAATTATAAGTTACCTCTATCTTTAGTATATTTTATCATGAATGTGACTTGATTTTTAAATTTATCTAATACTATGATAAATCATTTAAATTAAGTGTTTTATATGCTCTACATGAAATACTTATAAAATGTGGTATCAAATTTATATGATATACTTGGATATAAAATATTTTTATTAAATATGTTATCTGTCAGTTTCAGTACTCTCTAGTCTGACTATGATTACATAGATTCAGGATCTAGTGTCCTTTCAGATCTGTAGTGGGGCAATCATTGGTATATGTCGACTGACTGTATGTTATAATCAGAAACTAATTTTCTTTTCAGACCTAGCTAGACGGAACTGATTGATGGTATGTGCTGATAGAAGCACATTGCTTCGTATGACATCAAAGCTAGTTTTTCTTTCAAGTCTCTAGTGGAGTGATCGCATGACGGATGGACGTCAGGTTGTAATCAGGATTTAATCTCTTTTGAGGCTAATTACGGATCGATCGTAGCCATAGTCAGAAGGACTACGAGAGTAAGAGTGAATGATTGACCGTCAATTATTTTAAAAATTTATTTTGACCAAATACATATTTGGATTTATGTTGATAGATATGATATATTTTATACATATATTAGCATATTTTATAAAAAATCATATAATTTGAAAATTTATATTTCATGTATAAAATATTTAATTAAACTAAAGATTCTGATAACTTATTGAGCTCGTAAAGTTTATTATCTCTTTTCCCAAATACAATGAAATAGTTAAAGCTTGGGATCAAGCTGTGAAGAGTCTAAAATATAGAAGAAATTAAATTAGTTTTTTTTAATAAATTGTTGAGATATTTATATACAAAATTTTGAGATTATAGATTTTTTTGGAATAATTATAGCTAGTCAATTATTGCTCATCTACCGTTGCTTAAATTTGAAATGATGTAATTATGTATGAATGAAAAGGCTGATCTTATATATCTTATGAGATCAAACTCTAGGGATGTACAGCTGTTTGTTGTGCATCTAATTTAAATCTCAAGATTGGAGTGCGACATGTTGTTTGTGGAATGATAATTTTGAATTTTATGTCTTTTCATATAATTCTTGGTAGATAATAAGCATGCTTCACCGATTAATTTTTTCACAAATCATGCTTGCACAAATTACACTCTGATTCTCCCAAAGGAATTCACTCGAAAAGTCGGTCAGCTTGTGTGTTGTTATTGCTCTCAATTCTCATTGACTTGGCATCATGAAGTATGGCATTTAATGAGGCGAAGTGATTGGGACCTGAGTGGCGTTCTTGAGTGATTTTTCTGAGTTACCGTAGCATTACTCGAAGTAGTTAGAATAATATTTTCTTACCAAAAAAAAAAGTTAGGATAATATTTGAGAACAACGTTTTTGGGTGTATTTTTAAATGCCTCATGCAGTGGGCATGCATTAAGTTTGCAGCAAGTTCCAAAGAAATGCACATCTCTCTTAGTAATTTATTATGTTAGTTAAAGCAGTGTTATCCATTCAACTTAATTCCAGTCTGCAATAAAGTAACATATGCCGTTGGTTATTTAGACAATTAAATCTTCTAGTAACGCTATTTTGCCAAGAAGGTAAAAACCATTTATCAGGGTACCATGTGATAAGAAGCATTAAAGAGATGCGTGGATCTCCCTCGTACTCAACTCGTCCAAGTTGAAACCCTTTGTAAACAATATAATGATACGTAAGAATATTGGATAAAATATTATTTTAATAAAAACAAAAAATATTAGAGTAACTTCTCGCCTCCCAACTGACTCTGTGTAATCCTCGTCTCTCTACCTACTAAACATGCACTTTGGAATTCAATCGACGATGATCGATTAAGACTAAGACGGGTTGAGTTGATTAAGCCCGACATACGGTCAATATTTGATTAACCATTTGCTTAGATTTTTACCGACTATCTCGATCTTGAGGGAATGAAGGCCGAGTGGCAGTTTTTCAATGAGAGTATTGGTTACCCACATTTGTGAGATAGTGAGGCATAATAACCTCCCATTAATCATTTATTATTTGATTTTAATGATAGTTAATGAGATAATCATACGCTAAAAATAATAATGTCGGAGTCTCAAATTTTAAAAAGCGGAAGTTACCCGATAATGGCATCCTCTATCTTATATAAAGTGATAAGCAGAGAAACTGAGATAAAATTTTTCTGGCTACTAAACACTCTATTCTCATGTTTTGATCCTACTGTTCCCTATTTTTGGCTGACTTAAATATCAGATAGCTCCCACCGAATAATTTCTGACAAAGGTATTCGTTTTGCAGGTTTTTCGCCATTCATCAATCAGACGCAACATCTCAATTTTCGATCGACTATATCGTCAAAGATTTGTGGCAACAGGATATATTCAAAATATTGAACTTCCAATGATGTGCATAAAACCACGTGTTCATGGCGGCACAGTTGAATCTCATGTAAATTCACATGAGATCAAAAGAGAGATTCTTTGTACACCACCTGCGATGTAGAAAATTCGATATAGAGTGCAACGCCTCATCCGATTGGATCATATAGTCATCACTTTCTAACGTATTTTTAATATCGATTTAACATCCGCCGTTCTATTTTTTTTATGATATTTAAAAAAAAATTATTACATCATATTTAAAAAATCAACATAAAATATCAAATACCGATACAAAATATTATAATTTTTTTTAAAAAAATATTTTCATCATTTAAAATTTTAAATAAAATAAAATTATATATATTAGATATATATTAAAAAATAATATCTATGTAGTTTATTAAGATGAGATAGTGCGTTCCCGTCGGTCTTTTTACACCGTGGGTGGTGTACAAAGAATTTCCCGAGATCAAAAATATGTTTGAGCAACAGGGAAGGTGAAAAAGCAACAGCCAGAAAGATGACAATCATGTTTAGAACTTACGTTATAGCTTTTTTTTATTCTTGTACGGAAGTAATTAATGGTTTGAGTTGTTGACTACGATTCCTAGTATAACATCACTCTCTTCCAACCTTCAGCTCTCTCTCTCTCTCTCTCTCTCTCTCTAAGTGCACTAAAATATAGATAATATTTTTATTTTCGTACCTTACGATCTATAATGAAAAAATTGGGATCATGCATTGAATGGTACTGATCCTAACTAAAGACTCTGATCAATATTTTCACTACAGCAAAATCTTTTATTAATGAATTTTTTTTATTATACATAAATAAATTTTTTTAATGACATTTAGACTCAAATATTTTTAATTATATATTAAAAATATTATAAAATAAAAAAAAATTATTATAAATACTAATATTTCATTAATCTTTTGCCGTATAAAGCATAAAACACTGGCATTAGATAATAATTTCATATACTAATTAAGATATTTTTTTGTAAAATATCAATAAATATAATATAATTAGTATGATTGCATTATGAGACTCTAAATAATTTATATTCGGTTGATGTGATTTAAGATCAAAGTCAATAAAAATCTCGATCATATATAAATAATTTTAAATTTTTATAATTTAATTTTGCTAACAATCCAATGCCATTTTATATATACATCAATTATTATATTAGTTAATTTTTATAATAATTATATAATTGATATTTTTCAATCGCATGATGGTATTTCTCATGAAAAGATGAAATTGACATCTCATATGTTGTCAAATTTTCATATTGCATTTCCACGTTATGTGAAGCAAGACTTGCTTTGGCAGTAATACCCTTCTTCTCAGCAGCCAAAAGTTTTGGACTCGAATTGTGGATGATACATTTCAAATATTGAGACTAGGTAGATATGGTATGGACAAATGTCCTTCCCGTTCTCTCTAAAAAGTATTACTGTCATGGCCCATAACGTCAAGACCCAAGCCCACAAAAAAAAAAAAATAGAAGAAAATCGAAAAGAAAACTCCCGATAGGAGCCTTCTTCTCCGACGAAACCCGAGCAATTTGGGAGTCCTAGGACCTCTCGAATATCCTAGAACCCTCTATAAGAAGACCCCTCTTTCCCTAGAAACCGAACATCGGCCTCCTCCCTCTCTCTTTCTCCCTGTTTTTCTCGATCGGAGCCACGGACACCATTTGGTTTCTCGCCGTGATTGCTCGCCGGTGGGGTCACCGGAGGTCGAGATAAGTCTTCCTTCCCTTCCTCTCTTCCTTCCCTTTCCTCCCATACCCTTGAGCGTGACGGCCGGCGACGAGTGTCGCCGATTTTCGGTCGGGAAAGAGACCCCTGTTTTGGGCCTCTTTTTCCTTGGATTTTTCGGCGCCGGCGATCGCAATCAACCGCCGGCCATGCTCCTCCGTAATCGGGGGAGCAGCCTCCCTCTGCCGCCGGCCTCCGTCGCGGCGGCCGCGGCCTGAAGGGCCCGGCAAAAGGAGGGGACGCCGGTCCCCTGTTCCGGCGTGGAAGGAGCCGAGAAGAAGAAAAAGAAAAGAAAAAGAAGAAAAAGAAAAGAAAAAGAAGAAAAAGAAGAAAAAGAAAAAAAAAAAAGGGGAAGAAAGGAGAGAGAGAAACTTTCTCTCTCTGCTCTCTCTCTCTCTCTTAGATTTTTAAGATTTATGAAATTAAATAAAAAAAATAATAATAAATAAATAAATATAATTAGGGTGTCTATGGATTAGTCCGAAAATCCTGGATGTTGTCGTCAAGCTGATCCTCGTGGGACATTAGATTTTAACAATTTTAGTTATTTTTTTAATTCGATAAAATTTTGATTAAAAAATATGATATTTGACATATCAGGTTCAGAGAAGAATTTTCGAGATTCCTAGAATTCCTAGTTGGATTTTCTTTTGAGGTAAGTAGTGTTTACTTTTACTGAATTTATCTGGTAAATTATGAATTCTGAATTAAATAAATTTATGCATGCTTGTGATTGAAATTATTTATTGAAATTATTTATGATTAAAGTTAATTGTAGAAATTATTTATGATTGAAGTTATTTGTTGAACAACTATTATGATGATATGTGATCACAAAGAATGACATGATTGATTTGACTCGAATTTTATTTATTTATATTATTTTTAAAAAAATAATATATGAATTGGAAAGACAATATGAAATTGACAACCTGACTGTGTTGAGGACTCCGCCAATGGGGGCATATACGTTGGCAATTGACTGTCCTGAGGATTTATATCACCAGCGAGACCAGCGACATGTCGCCAGAGAGACTAGCGACAAACCGCCAGCGAGACCAGCGGTTCCAAAGGACTTGGCTGCCAGATGATTCGCAGCCCACCGCAAGCAGATACGCGGTATTATGACCCTGCCACAGGGATAATGTAGTCATAGTCATGGTTGGTAAGAAGAACTTAAAAAATTGATGAAATTAAGATGAAAAGCATAATTTAAAATTATGATGAATTGAATTTTGTATATGATTGATAGTATGATTATGATTTCATGAAATTACATATTGATTTTGTTATTTTCAGTAAATCGATATGTATAGTATTATTTATCTGGTTTATTCAGTTAAAGGTATACACTGCTTACTGGGCTGTTTAGCTCATGATGAGTTTTATGTTTTTCTTACAGATCCAGAAAATTAGCTTGTTGCGGGATTTTAATTGAGAGAGCGATTAGAGATGGAGTTAGCTCATTGATTTAGGATTTTCTCAGAATTGATTCAAGACTTTTAGTTTTTTTTAGCGTTGACTTTGTCAGACAGTTAATTTCTTTTGAACACTGAGTTTTGATTTGTTATTTGAACTAAGGTTTGATTTATTAAAGTTGAAAAAAAAAATTTATTTAATTTTGTGTGAAGATATCATGATGAGATACCTTGCATGCTTATGGAAAAAATATTCTATGAGTATGCGGCGGTTGCCATGACCCTCGATTCAAATCTCGGATCGGGGGCGTGACAATTATATTTTTGTATGAGATTTGATTCTTGATATATATATATATATATATATATATATATATATATATATATATATATATATATATATATATATATATATAAAATAAATAATTAATTCAGATCAATACTACCTGTGTATGCTGCCAGAATTTTAGCTGCATGGTAAGATGAGTGGATAAAAAGATTTCATGTGACTTGAGTGATTCCATACCATGTAGCTGAATAAAAGATGACTACTGCACGGCATGGTAAGATGACGACGGAATAGGCAAGAGAAGGACGATATAAGCAGTTTGCCCAACCTTTTGTTCGGTGCCTTTCTTCATAAATATTGATTTTAGGATCCCAAAAGATGTTAAAACATTTACAGGACCACCAAAGGAAGGCCAACAAAAGTCTATTTATAGGACAAATTAATGTGAGGTCATGGATTTGCTCCCTCAGGACAATGGAGCATCAAAGTACAAGAGTAGCATTCACACTGCTGCAACTCCTCCATTTTTTGTTTTCTCTTTTCCTTTTCTTTTCAGAGCAGAAAATATGCAGCTCTTCTAGTCTACCATAAAACCCATATTCTCCATGACTATCATAAGTCATTTTACAAATACATCCATCAGCTAATTTTGAGATAGAAAAACAAAAAAAAAAAAAAATATATATATATATATATACATCCATCAGCTAATTTTGAGATAGAAAAACAAGAAATATATATTACAACTTTATAAAATATTAATTCGATCGAGAGACCATAATTATCCAAAATATTGTACATGCCATATTCTAACAAAAAGGCTAATAGGTCTTCTCCATTATCGCTTATGCTCCTTTTGAACTAGTTTCATTCAAACAGTTGCATTTAAAGTTATACCCTAAAAATGATAATATATCTTTCGAAATGTAAGTCTAATAGCAATTTAAGTTGGGATCTTCTCTAATTCAGAGTTAAATATAAGATTGAAATCGGATCAAATACAGATTGGATATTGATATATCCATATCTATATTATTTTATTTGATGAATAGAGATCCTAGACATTAATCAAATGTAAAAATTTATATTCATATTTATTTTAAACTAATACATACAAATGAGGTACCGAAAGTATAAGTATATATATATATGGATATAAGTCGAATAATTAAATTTTATAGTCACATAATTAAAAATATTACTAAGCAGATGATAAATCAAGTTAATAAAATATTAATATGATCTTTTTCATTAAAAGTTCATTAGTGCTATATAAAGTAAATAAAATTATAAATGGAATCAAATATTTACAAGCAGTTTGAATAATTATCTATCCATATTCATATTTTTTTTAGAGATATGAATATTAATCGGATGATCAAATTTCTATTCATATCCAGGTAGATTCGAATGTGAAAATAGATCTCAACATGTATTATTCGATCCACTTTCATCTCTAATTAAATAGAAGAAGTCCAATCTCTCAATCACAATCACTAGTGCACCATGCTATTGTCATAATTTCATGAGTCCAATACATTGTGTATACTACACTAGGTTCATACAATCATAATATTATACATGGACATAGATAAGCTATACATTTTAAGCTCGAGAAATAAGATTCAAACTTTGATAATGATATCTTCATCGTATCTTCTAAAAATAATTCTCAGTTATCTCCAACAAATCAGGAGAAAAATACATTTGGATTTTCTAATTCCAAACTTGGATCCCAATTGTACTTTCAATTAGTTTCCAAAATTAATTTAGTGTAACAATTTGGATTAGACAGCGTCATGTATTTGCGGGAGATGAGATGGGATTCTCGAGTACTTTACCTAATTAATTTTAAAAAAAAAAATTTATAAAAATAATCTAACTTTTAACTTATTTACCAAAATGATGCAAACAGCATAAAACGCCATTTAAAATGGCATTTTTTGATTGCCACCTCACCACCCCATTCCACCCAAATTTTCACGTAGTCGAAAAATAATAATAAAATAAAATAAAATCATCATTTGAAATGACATTTTTGAAAACGCCATTTCAAATGGTATTTTCAAAAATACTATTTTTTTCCTATCCTTCATTTTATTCCAAAAATAAAATAGCATTTTCAAAAATACTATTTTTTCTTTTCTTCATTTTATTCCAAAAATATCATTTTATTCCAACAATGTCATTTTATCCCAAAATACCATTTTATCATTTTTTTTCATGTTACCCCAAAAACGTCATTTTATCCCAAAAACATCATTTTTTTCCTTTTTTACTGTATTTTTTATTTTTTTAATTTTTTAAGATATATTTTTGGGATATTTTTTTAAAAAAAATTAATTTTTAAAGAAGATTATAATTTGAAATGATGATTTTTATTTGAATTAAAATTTATTTTTTTTAAATTTAAAATCTTTATTTTTATATTTTTCTCATTTTTTTATTTTATTTCTAGTTTTTTAATTTATTTTTTTGGGATATTTTTTTAACAAAATTAATTTTAAAAGGGAATTGTAATTTGAAATGATGATTTTTATTTAAATTAAAATTAAAATTTTTAAATTTTTTTTTTCATATATTTTTTTAAAAAATAATTTGAAATGGGGATAGTAATTTAAAATGATATTTTCTATTTGAATTAAAGTTAAAATTTTAATTTTATTTAAATTTATAATTTTTATTTTTTCCCATTTTTTCTCATTTTTTCACCTTTTTATGTCATTTTTTATTTTTTTATTTTTTTGAATTCAAATTAAAATTTTAATTTTTTTATAATTTCAAATTATAAATTTAATTTTTTTTTATTTTTACTATTTTTTCTATTTTTATGGTATTTTTTTAGGTATTTTTTCTTTGTTTGAAATATTTTTTCAAAAAATTAATTTGAAATGGAGAAAGTAATTTGAAATGATGTTTTTTATTTGAATTAAAATTAAAAATTTTATTTTTTTAATTTAAAAATTATAATTTTTATTTTTTTTCATTTTTTTAATTTTTTTTTCTTTTTTATGATATTTTTTATTTTTTTAATTTTTAAAGATTTTTTTGAGATATTTTTTTAAAAAAATTAATTTGAAATGGAGAAAGTAATTTGAAATGATATTTTTTATTTGAATTAAAATTAAAATTTTTATTTTTTTAAATTTAAAATTATAATTTTTATTTTTTTCTCATTTTTTTGATTTTTTATGGTATTTTTTATTTTTTTATTTTTTTAAGATTTTTTTGGGATATCAAAAATGCTATTATTTCTTTTTTTTTAATTTTATCCCAAAAATGTCATTTTATCCCAAAAACACCATTTTATCCTTTTTTTTTATTTTATCCCAATAATATCATTTTATCCCAAAAACATCAATTTATCCCAAAAACATCATTTTATCCCAAAAACATCATTTTTTTCCTTTTTACAGTATTTTTTATTTTTTTTAATTTTTAAGATATATTTTTTTGTGATATTTTTTTAAAAAAATTAATTTTAAAAGGAAATTGTAATTTGAAATGATAATTTTTAATTAAATTAAAATTATTTTTTTAATTTAAAATTATAATTTTTATTTTTATTTCATTTTTTCATTTTTTATCCCAAAAATGCCATTTAAAATTATATTTTTTTCATTTTTTATCCCAAAATAAAAAAATAAAATAAAAAAATAAAAAAATATAATTTTAAATTTAAAAAAAAATTAATTTTAATTCAAATAAAAATCATCATTTCAAATTACAATTCCCTTTTAAAATTAATTTTTTTTAAAAAATATCATAAAAAATATATCTTAAAGAATTAAAAAAAATATTGTAAAAAAAGAAAAAAATGACGTTTTTGAGATAAAATGGCATTTTTGGGATAAAATGACATTTTTGGGATAAAATAAAAAAAAGAATAAAATTATGTTTTTGGGATAAAATGGTGTTTTTGGGATAAAATGAAAAAAAAGGAAACAATAGCATTTTTTATATCCCAAAAAAATCTTAAAAAATTAAAAAAATCAAAAATATCATAAAAAAATCAAAAAAAATGAGAAAAAAATAAAAATTATAATTTTAAATTTAAAAAAATAAAAATTTTTATTTTAATTCAAATAAAAAATATCATTTCAAATTACTTTCTCCATTTCAAATTAATTTTTTTAAAAAATATCTCAAAAAAATTTTTAAAAATTAAAAAAATAAAAAAACCATAAAAAAGAAAAAAATGAAAAAAAGGGAAGAAAATAAAAATTATAATTTTAAAATTAAAAAAATAAAATTTTTAATTTTAATTCAAATAAAAAACATCATTTCAAATTACTTTCCCCATTTTAAATTAATTTTTTTAAAAAATATTCCAAACAAAGGAAAAAAATACCTAAAAAATACCATAAAAATAGAAAAAAAATAATAAAAATGGGAAAAAGTAAATTTATAATTTAAAATTATCAAAAAAAATTAAAATTTTAATTTGAATTCAAAAAAATAAAATAAAAAATAAAAAATGCCATAAAAAAGTGAAAAAATGGGAAAAAATGGGAAAAAATTAAAAATTAAAAATTAAAATAAAATTTTAATTTTAATTTTAATTCAAATAAAAAATATCATTTCAAATTACTATCTCCATTTTAAATTATTTTTTAAAAAAAATATATGAAAAAAAATTTAAAATTTTAATTTTAATTCAAATAAAAATCACCATTTCAAATTACAATCCCCTTTTAAAATTAATTTTGTTAAAAAAATATCCCTAAAAAATAAATTAAAAAATTAAAAATAAAATAAAATAAAAAAATGAGAAAAAATAAAAAAAATAAAAATTTTAAATTTTAAATTTAAAAAAATTAATTTTAATTCAAATAAAAATCATCATTTCAAATTACAATCTTCTTTTAAAATTATTTTTTAAAAAAAATATCCCAAAAAAATATATCTTAAAAAAATAAAAAAATAAAAAATATCGTAAAAAAAGAAAAAAAATGGTATTTTTGGGATAAAATGACGTTTTTGGGGTAACATGAAAAAAAAGATAAAATGATATTTTTGGGATAAAATGATATTTTTGGGATAAAATGATATTTTTGGAATAAAATGAAGAACAGGAAAAAAATAGTATTTTTGAAAACCTCATTTCATTTTTAGAATAAAATGAAGAAAAGAAAAAAATAGTATTTTCAAAAAAACCATTTCAAATGATGATTTTATTTTTTTTTCATTTACGTAAAAATTTAGATAGAATGGGGTGGTGAGGTGGCAATCAAAAAATGTCATGTTGAATGATGTTTTATTCTGTTTGCATCATTTTAATAAATAAATAAAATATTAGATTATTTTTGTAAATATTTTTTTTAAATTAATTAAGTAAAGTGCTCTGGGATTCTCTCTGTCTTTCTTATGTGAAAACTGTCTTTTCTACGTCCAATCAATCCTTTCACCACTTTTGATATCTTTTCCTTTATCCATTGAGTTCCAAGTCCATGAGGGAATTGATATGTAAGGCTCGCCCCTTTAGATATGGTTGCACCCCTCCTTGAGGCCCCTCTCTGAGTGCATCTATCATTAAAGGGCAGAGTAATCATGTGTGGCTTCTTAAGCCTTGTGTTTGCTTCTGGATTCGATCCGTCTTTTGAGGGTACCCGTACTTCGAACCCTTCTTACCTGCAAAAGAATTGGTTCTTTATTCAGATTCTCCCGGCAATTGTTCTGCAATTTTTAGATGAATGATGCCAAGGATGGCTGGCATATGAATGGTATTACTTGGTCTACTGTACGATACCATTAGCTGTAGTATTAAATTTAGATATATAGGGTGGCTTTATCTCAATAGCAATTTTTTATGGTCTATTATGTATGATTTTCTTAGCAGATACCAGATGTGTGTTTACGAAGAGATTTAACTCACAATTATACATGCTAGAGATGTCATAACTTTATTCAGAATATGTAAATTGATCAAATAACTTAAAAATAATTATTCAAAAAAAAATAAAAATACTCTATATTATATGCTTGTTATCATAGCTTGATCTTGATCCTCTCAATTCTCATCAGATTTTCTTAGTCTCCTAAAAAAATTTTTGATTTCATCCATTAGATGTCTCATGCATAGAAAGAATGAACGGTAAACAAAACTATTATTATTATCATTCATTCTTTTGTTGTTTATATAATTCGACATAAGTCAATATACGAAGACAATCAGACTATATATATTCAATACATTAACATTGATCATAGAATAATATGTTATAGCAAGGAATTCTCCGACCTCAATACATGTCTCCACTCTCCTTGTGGGGTCATCAACAACCAAACCACCTTTTTCTGAAAGATCTGCTGGTAGGATTTTAGAGCTATATACTATGAATACATAACAAAAATAAATATAAATATATACACCCACACACTGTGCATGCGTATTCTTTAATATAAGAATGCAAGATATGAGGGTGTTGGAAATGGTTGTCACTCATTAGAAAGACGAAAAAGAAAGGGAAAAAGTGGGGAGGCGAATCAAAAGGTGGCGGAGTGGGGGCTTACGCAAGTACCAATGCAGCTGATGTCCGGTTCCAAAGAAGCTGAGTTGCATGGGAGGTTGGTCGTCCCATAAAAAGAGCATTATCGGGTCTTAAGCTACAGCTGGTTTGGTCTCCCCCACCGTCTGGCCATTTTAATTATTATTATTGTCACGTCACGTTGAGTTGGCCCATAATTCCTTCCATACATTCACATGCCATCTTTTGCGGCAAAATCAATAAATATTTTTTTAAAAAAGGGAGAATATGGAGATGGCTGGTACCAGAGGAAATGATGGATGTTAGGAGAATTGTTGCTATTCGTAATTTTATTGATAAGTTTATTTTAATGATAATCTTTTTCTTATTTTGAGGAAATTCAAATTTATTTTTTTTTAAAATCGATTCAAATTTGTTTGTTGGAATGCTTGCTATCTTATATTTATTTTCTAACTCATGCATAAAATTATACCAAATGTATACAACTTTACATATTAATATCTCTTCATATAAACGAAATTTTTTTTTTATCGCATATGAAGATCAAATATGAAGTAGTAATTATATATTTTATCAAAAATATGTATTAATTTTATAAAGGATAAATAGAGGACGACGATTAAAATTAGGATTATGGGATAGATTTTGCTTTAAAACCAAGAAAAATGTATGTTTATTGAAATAAAGAGCATTACTAGATTGCTCCGTAAATAAATGACAATGAAAAGTAATGTGTGGATGATACTGGGCAGTATTTGGCAAGAAATTAATTTCATCAGAGTTAACAACAAACAAATCGATTTATTAGAAGGCTAAAAGTTAGAAAATAATTAAAAAATAAAAATAGTGACAAAAGAGCGTATTTCTAAAAGTATTTGGTTTGTGATTGAAATTAAAAAAATTGATTAGTATACTTTTGAAAATCAATTAAATAGAGAGTTATTTTTGAAAGATTAATCCTTTAACTAAATCGGATGTAATGGGATTTCAATATTTAGGGAAAGCTAGAGTGGGATTTTGAGAATTGGGACATTACTATTTTATCTAAACTTCTCCCAATCAAGTGATTAGAGTAAAAATTATTTATTATCATTCCAATATAAAACCCAGCTTCTTCTAACCAAATATGCTGTAGACTCTTCTTACCACTTCTGTGGTCCTTAAAAAAGACACCTACAACTTTCTTGATGCCAAGCGACTAGGAGGGGCAAACTAGGACACTGTCGACCTCCCTCCTTGTCCACCTACGACGTGGACGTACAATTTTTTAACCAACAGCCGTGTGATCTCGGCTGCTCGCATGGAGGGACTTGAGTTAACCACTAGTTTTTCCTTTCAACGTAGGTTAGCACCAAGTTAAGACATATATTCTTTTGAATGGACCAGGTAGAAAATACTCCAATCCTACTTCCTACGTACCATTGTTCTGCTTCAATATCTTGTATTAAATTGACTCACGATACACGAGCAGAATTTATAGGACTAACTTAAGCGTACCTATAATCTAAAATAAGTTTGTTGTTATTAGCTTTACGGTCTATATTACATAATATTTAAACAAGATCAGAGGAGGTAATTAATTGGACAGGCTCTCCGCATGTGAACTGTTTGATTATTTTGGACTTTGGATTCAAGTACAACAGAGACAGGTCTGAAACTAGTTTTGAGAGTTTAATTGTGCATACGAACAGCCTTGCAGTTGTCGTATTCCCAATATTGATATATATATATATGCCTTGATCCGACTTGCCACTGAAGCGCTGCAAGGCTCAAACTTTTTGCCAGAAGTTATCTTTGTATAGCGAGCCGAGCGAGTGGCCTGTGGGAATATGATCAGATGAACTAGGGTTTATTCCTGTGGTAGTACCCTTCTGCCTATCAAAGGACTCGACAGAGGATCTGGGTTCACGTGAAGGAATGGGTGCTTTAGATCATTTACTTGTACTAATTTACTTGACACAAGGCTGATTATAAGTACGATGAGCAGTTTTTTTTTTTTTTTTAAAAGAAAACATTGGTCTCGGTCCAATTACTTTCACAATGAATATTTTCGGATCAAACTTCTGAGCTTCCATGCTGATTTGAGCAAGCATCAATATTTTTGTTGTCGATCCCTGGACCGCTGATATGGATTGCTTACATGGATATGTAAGATAGCAAAGAAGGTCAAGAAAGCATGCTAGAGTTTGCTCTGGCCAGCCATCCAATGCTTAAGTTGGATAGAGAGTTTTTTTGTGTGGGAATGAAGAAGGAATTAGAGAAGAACCGTTCTAATTGATATTGAGTGAAGGATCTTTGAGTCTATTTATAGATGAGAAATTAAAAATCCCTAGATGTTGTGCTCTAACAGCATGGAGTCATGTTGTGACTGTCTGAGATTCTCCTGTAACTGTATGAGATTTGGTTGTAACCATCTAGATTCGTACTGTAATGGCCTAAGATCATGCAACAACCATATCAAAATGTGTTGTAACTATCTGGATGAGTGGGTGCTGAGCTGGAATTTCAAGAGTAATGAGAAAACCACATTTCTAGCCATTGTTCGAGATAAGGGGGCTTTGCTTGGCTTGAGCCGAGTATCGAGTTAAGCGGTTGTCTGGTCGAGCTTGAGGACTATGTTAAATAGGTTGGGTGTCATTTAATCGATCTCAGAGATTAGTTGCTTCATTCTATTTGGCTTGGCCGTCTAATTAGCAAAAATTAGCTTGATTTGATCATGTTGAGGGGTGTCGGTGCTGCCACGTCGGTAATGAGCCGGAAGAATTTAATTGTACCACATCACAGTATCTATTTGATGCTACATCAAATATAATGACACTATTTCATGTCCTGTAGCTTTGGAGATGTCCCTATTTAGTTTAGAGATATTTTAGTGAATTTCGTTTTTGTACAGGGCAGAGGATAAGAGAAATATATTACTAGAAACAAAAGGTTTCACGAATCACAGGGATAACTTACTAGAGAAAAAGGTTTCATGAATCCTCATCAAACTCATGTTTGACAACTATAATGGTCACAGCTGCTATTTTTTGGCCATTCTATATGATTTGAGTTATCTAACATTAAAATAACACATAGCCACCCAAAAAAAAAAATAGAGTTATTGTTCAATCACCATGCTTCCATGTTAGTGCAAACTTTTGCGAAGAGAATTTATTGAAACTTTTTTTTAAATATAATTTTATTAAAAGACATGCATGAAAATGTATAATACTATAAAACTCGTAATAATGGCTATTACCCTTCCTCCATTGTGTACGGTGGCACCTAATAAGGACTAGCTTTCAGTATTCTGGCTCAGCAGCACTGGTAAGGGTGGTAACAGGGGAAGAAGCCGTGAGAGCGAGGATGAGTCGCCGCACGTTCTACGCTAAGGGGTACGAGAACGTCATCCGTACCATTAGGGCTCGCTCCCGTCCGGAAAGCCTTAGCACCTCAGATGGTTTGGTCTATTTGATAGGGTTAGGAGGCCGGCATACCGTGGCTAACCGTCCCGTCTGCTCCTGGTGCAACACTGTTCCCCACTAGCCTTTTTCTTTCCAGATTTTTTTTTTTTTTTCCTTCTTTGATATACCGCATGTCCCATGCCACCTTAAGCTATATTTTAGAAGAGCTATGGAATAGAATGAGTGGCTTGTTCCAACGGTTGGTTAGAAAAATTTTATTTCTATTTTGATTCTAAAAAATAATAAAAAATATTTAAATATTTTAAAACTTAATTTATATTTTTTTTAATATTTAAATTTTGAATTTCAAATTTGATTACGAATCAATATGTTAAAAAATATAACTGTTGGTATAGATCTTCATCATTTATCCGACTAATGTTTATCCTCGTATCTCTACCGACTAAATGTATAACTTAATGGATTGAGCCGACTTAGCTTTCGACCGATGACATATCTCGAGATTACACCGATAAAATAAGACTAAATCGAAATTTGGCCGATTAAGTACGACATGCTGTCAAGTTTGACTAACACTTTCCTCGTATTTTGCCGACCATCTTGATTCCGAAAAAATAAGAATCGACATAGTTATTTGACATATGTATTAACTACCCACAGTCGTGGGATGCAATAATCGCCCACTAATGATCCATTACTCAGTTTTAATGATGATTAATGAGATAACAGTCCAATAAATACAGTAATCCCCACGTCTCGAATTTTAAGGGACAGAAGTTACACAATAACGACACTTTCCACCCTATATAAAGTAGTAAGCAAAGGGACTGGATAAGTTTTCTGATCATAAGATTTTTGGCTCTCGCACTTTGATTTTTTCAACTATTCTTTTTTTTCGACTAACTTAAGCATCGGAGGATCCCCACCAGACAACTTCCGATAAGCGAACTTATCTTTATAGTTTCTATAATCAAGCAACATGGCACAATATCTCGATTCTTAACCGACCAACTCGTTGGAGATTCGCGGCAACAGAATATCTTTAGTCCTACATCGATTGTGAGTCATGAGAGAGTATGGCTTATATGAATTGGAATCTTACCTCCTACATGGGGTACTTTTTAAAGGACAAAACTATGAGGCTCCAATGGCCATAGATCACTGAAACTCAAAGATAGTCAGAGCCAAAGCAGACGATACCTCACATATGCAGGTACGAGATATTAGCCAACCATCCGAGCCATTCGATCCTTGATCTATGACCGCAATAATAACTATTTTGATTTCATTTCAATTCTTTGATTTCGATTCCCATCCTAAACAAAAATGTGCCTTTAATAAAAACATAATCCAAAAAATCTAAAAACAGGATGTTTTGAAGTTGAACAGGTAGAGTAGACAAAAGGTCCCCCAATTCACCTCATTATCTTTCCAAGGTCTTAGCCCACAGCAAGATGGCAGTGGTTGTTTGTTGCTCTTGTTCCCATGATTCATGAAAGATGAAATCCTAAAGATGATTTGGTTTTACTCCATGTCATCGCTATATTCATTTATTAACATAGAGTTGCACGGGGAGTAAGAGAAACTAAACAAGCATTGTCTGGATCTGAAGTTCCTGCGAAACAGCAGCTACCCGATTACTAGCCTGTAGTTATCACCTACAAGATAGATTACGTCCGCAAAATTTAATAGGAGCTTTCATGTATACTAAATAGCAACCTTCACTAAGTTGCTTTAGTATTCAACTAAGTTTTCATTTGAATACTAAATCAATTATTCCTGCAGTGGCCAACGAGGGTATGTACCTTTTAGAATTAAATTATCCAAATATTTTGGTTGAAATTATCTAACAAGTGAAACAGAAGCCATAGATACTTGAGTCCTAAGCACACACTGGTTCTGCAAGATCTCTACTAGTGTTATTCAAACCCTTTTGTAGCAACTTCATTCAAATAAAGAAATTTGTAGGGATAATAATAGATTGGATATGGATCGAATTGGCTAATAACCATATTGGCTCTATATTTGTCTTGAGTCGGATTGGCTAATATCCATATCCACTCCATATCCATCTTAGATTTGATCGAGTTGGATTAACTAGAAGTATGGATCAAATCAGATAGAATAAAAATTTTATCATATAAATATTATAAAATAATTATATTTTTTAAAAAAATTGAATTAAGATTATGTTGGATTGAATTTGAAATGCGACATATCGTTATCCGCATTCGATCTGAATCTGCTATGGATATTTGTTTTAGAGCTCATATTATGCTGAGCTCTAACCAAGTCGCATTGGTCAGGTATCAGGAGTTTTGCTCAATTTTTTCTCATCCCTCCTCTTCCTTTTATTTATTTCTATTTTTATAAGGGGCATATGTGTTGCTTATGCTAAATTTGAGACAAACACCTCCCGAGAGAAAAGTGCAAATTTGAACGTTAAAGATACCATTAATAAAAAAAAAACTACCTTTTTTTTTTTACTTGTGTAACTTGGAATTCGTTGAATACTTTCTTCCATGTTCCGTTTCCAAGGAGAACTGGGATTGGGTAAAATTAAAACCACATTTAATTTTTTGCTTGTTTTACGGAACTTGATGTCGAAACGTCCGAGTCAAAATAACGATTTTGTTAACCGTCTCCTCTTCTAACGGGTGAGTAGAGGCAGAGCCCAACCCACTTGCGCTATTTTACCCACAACTCACTCGTAGCCCAGCCAGCCACGTCGCCGTCGAAAAATTTTTTATGCACCACAGGTGGTGTAGAAAATCCGACGTGATTCATATGTCCATCACTTTTTAATATATTTTTAATATTTATAATTTTATTTTTTTATTTAAAAATTTTGATTGATAAAAATATTCATGTTCTTTGGACAAATTATGACATCATGCGTCATATTATGACATCCTGTGAAAAAAATTATGACATCCTGTACATATTATGACTTTTCATATATATGAATCATAATTTGATCTAAAATATCATAATATGAAAAATATATTTTTGTCCAATCACTTTCCAATACACATTTAATGCATGCAGTTTTTTTTTTTATTTAAAAATTTTGAATGACGAAAATATTCTTATATTTTAGAAAAAAATTATGACATTATATGCATATTATGACATCCTCCATCATATTATGACTTTTCGTGAAAAAAATTATGACTTCCTACATGTAAGATGTCATCATATGAACATAAGATGTCACAATTTTTTTCAAAGAGCAGAGGCATTTTCGTCGTTCAAAATTTAAACGAAAAATAAAGCTATAGGCATTAAATGTATGTTAAAACGATGGCCATGTAGACCAATCGAAAAAGTAATATGCTTCACATCAAATTTTCTACACCGCCCGTGGTGCATAAAGAATTTCTCATCTACAGTCACAAGAAAGGTTTCCCAAAAGGCCCAATACATCAAGGTCAGGCCTTTCGAGGCCCAATACATCACGGCCAACTTGGTCTATGATTGTCTCGACATGGATCCATAATAAAGTTTTCAGAAACCTCCAATTCTCCAAGAAAAAAGTTCAACCTCCAATATACTTGAATGCTTCATGTCAGGAGGCTTGATTATTGTGTACCAGGACGGGCTTATGATGCATCGGATATGAGCTCCAAGAGCACCATGGAGCTCAGTTTTAGAGTGACTGGAGGTTCCATTTCAATTGGTGATGAGATAAGGAAAAGAGAAGTGGTGGATTTGACTGGCAGCAATTGTTGGTGGAGTTGCAGGGTTGATTTTGGTGGGTTTGATTGCCATGGGATGTTTTAGTTAGGAAAAGGGAGGAGATGGTAAGGCAAGCTGTAGAGGGCGGGGCTTTGAAAGCAATTTGGATTGGGAGGATTACAACTCAACGAGCTTGATGGCAAAGGTGAGAGGAATGTTGTCCTCTGGGTGATTTAGAATGAGAGTTGTTCAACAAAATGCAAGCACTGGAGATGGTCTCAAAAGGAGAGGTGCGTTCAGACGATGAGGCCATTGCATTGTTTTATTGACTTATTTTTCTTTCTCGAGTCTTTTGCCAATTTATATGATTGTAATGGGACATCTACTGATTACCTGGCTTTTTTTTTTAATTTTTAATTTTTATCTTTCTATGTAAATGAATACATTGATAACTCGACCATACCTTTCCTCAGACAAAAAAAAAAATGACAAACCTAGGAAATGCATCTCACTTACCAAGAATCTCAATATAACTTGGGATTTGTCCAATTGAGGAGCAGACAACATACAGGAATGATTTCATTCAGATCAACTTTCAGCCATTCACATCTATTTAGAAAAGAAAAAAAAAACTTTCTGCCATTCACAACATGGTTTCAAAAGTTACTAGATATATTTCACAACGTATTGTAGGTAGAGAATTAGTTGTCTATTCAACCTATAGGCATCATATACACTAGTTTAGCATGCAGTGGCAAAAGAGCTTACGCAGATACAAAACATCGATCATTACCCGCCAACTAGATCAAATAGGGATAAAGAAATCCATGCATGCATCTTACGTTCCTCTTTTGACAGGATTTTGTTCCTGCGATGATTGCTCAAAAATAGACGGGCTCGCACAACTGAAACCTTTTAAGTAATTCAACATCTGTGGAATATAACATAAATTCAGTCCAAGAAAGATAATAAAACAGTGACCATTTTTTGCTAAATCCAACACATGAAAGAAAAAAAATGAGGCGGCTTCATAATCAAATGAAAATCTGTATGTCAATTTCAAACCACTTCTCTACAGAACTACCATATAGACATCTCTTATATCTTTGCTTGAAACATCATCCTCCAGCCAACCTCAGTTTTATCCATAACATTGGGTACCAATGAGTCATTCCGAACTTCTTGCATCTTGACATTTCTCCTTTGTATTCCCAAATTTTCTCTCTGTTTTCACTCTTGATCATCTTTCCAAAATCATAACAGAAAGCTCTATTTCGTTATAAAAATAAAGTGATATATAAAGACAAGTGAAACACCTGAACAAGGTTCAACAGTTTTCCTTGGCAAGAATTTTAAGTTCGCATGAAAATTACAAGTAATTTGTTAATTCTCAACAGATCTTTTGAAATGGTAGTCAACAATGAGGCAAAGCCGCACGAATCAGCATAATAGGTATATAAAGAACTACCTTCCCATTGGCTATCTGCTGACTAAACTAGACTTGACAATCTAGGCCTGCAATACTTTCAAAGGCATTTGATACAACACTTATGGAATTTCCAAATAAAATTTCAGAGTTCAGGTAACTTCAACTTCAGAGCTTCAAGTCCCCAATATGGAACTCATCAACCATGTCAAATACACGAGTAGCATGTTGAGGCCTGTGAAACCAGAAAAGCCAAATTTAAAAGCCTAGGAGTAACCACAGAACATGTAAAAAGTCTTAAACATTGCATAATTAGTCTTTTGGAGGAGCGGATGTGCAAGTGTGCGCGTGGTGAAAGAGAGAGAGAGAGATGGTGGATTAGATGAAATTTTTCTAAGAACCAAGTAATGTATTGACATGTAATGACAAAATATAATAAAATTAAGGTGGTGTTAAGTTTCTTGTCATCTAGAACAGTAGAATGGGCTAATGACTCTCATGAAAAAGAGATTTCCCAACCATTCACCTATAACTAAATTATTCTCCATGACAAAATTACGGTTGAGATTTTTGGGTTATTAATCAACAGATAGGCCCTGCTTTAGATCCAAAGCTATTTTCTGTATATTAACAGACAAGCATGTCCCATAGATGGATTGTGAAGCAAAACCTAATCCAATTCTTATCAAAGTCCTCTCTTTTGAGACAAGCAAATTTATAGAGGAGGAAGTCCTGATTTTTCAAAATGCTAAACTGAGGCCAAGAATAAACAGCTTGATGATATTTGATCAAAAGATGCACTCATATTTTCATCTGGTCCAGTCAATGTGCTTGGCATTTATCCTAGCATTCCGATGAATTGACACAAAAATACAGGTGGGGCTTGACATAGGTCAGCTGTTGGCTGGGGCCAACTGAATGGAAACAAAGGGCAAATAACAGACGTAATAGATATATTGATGATGGACCATGAGTATGATATAATCAAATTGTTAAAATTTCTAGATTTCCATTATCAGAATTGGAGCAAAGAAATTTGTCCATGACTAAATGCAAGCAAAGAAGGCTGGAAGGAAGGTCATTCTGCAAAGTATCATTAATCAAAAGTTAATACACAATTCAAAGGTATTAAAAAAAAAACAAAACAAAACTATGACTGCAAGTTCCTATAACAGGTACAGACCCATAAAATCCCTCAGTTGAATCACCTCCAGCATTGTTTAGTATAGCATCACCACCTGGATGTTCCTCCACATATGGAGTAACATCATATACCTACACGCACAGCAAAAGTATTGCTTCATGAGGCAGAGTGTTTTCCTGTCACAAAACTTAAGAAAAATAGTATGGATATGAAATGCATCATACAACCTTTCCTTTGACGATGATCCAACAATCATCTCTCTTATTATGCACAGAGACCTCTTCCTTTGTGTAAGTCTTCAATGTCTAAGCAACAAAACATGAAGAAAAGAATTGCTCATGAACCAACTATCTAAAAGGCAAATTCTAATTTGTAACTAGATGATTACTACAATATACAATCAGTGCGAAGACATAAAAGAAAAAGAAAAAGATGTATAAGAAAAGCTTCCCATCTCCACATGCTTTTTCTTTAAATTAAGTATGAGATATATCAATCTAGTGCACAATGATCCAAATAAAGCACCTATGCCTTCATATATTTTGTGTAATAAGTGCCATCTGGAATCGGCATGTTGTTCAAAGATTAAAAGCCCTCGTTGTTTAGACTCTATATTGCTCACAAATAAATCTAGCTGACATTGAGAATACAATTTGAAGAGATAAAATTGTCAAAAGTTAGATTTGGAAAACAACAGATATCATAGCATGCCTAGGAAATGGTGCAAAGGCAGAATAGCAGCATAACTACTTGGCAACTGGACACGTTGGTATATTTACAGGACCCTGTTCCCTTGGTTTGGATACTTTAGACCTAAACTTTTTTATGTTTTCCATATGGCATGGCCATCACAATTTGAACAGAATGGGACACCTTGGATTGGCTTAACAGGGATGCATTTGCATTATTGCAGGGATTAGGGTTGGACATGATTATAGCAGGATAGAAGATTGAGAACAGTCCCAGAGAATCAAATCCCATTCAATGCTGACACATCATCCGATTTCCTAGCAGACTGGATCAGACAGCAATTTCAGGAGTGGGAAATCCGGAACTAAATTCAGGTGGCGTTTGGTGCATTACACAAATAATGTTACTATGGTGCATTACACAGATAATGTTACTATGGTAACGTGATTGCAGAGGAAATGTGATTACTGGTAAAATTACAGGAAATCCTATATTGCAGTGTTTGGTATGTATAGTAATGTTGTTATAAAATTACAGAGAATCCTACATTATAGTGTTTGGTATACAATTTAGATTACATGGAATATAAGCTAATTTTTTCAAAATACCCCCATCCTTGCTTATTGATTATTGTCTATTTTCTAAAGGGACAACTTAATTTTGAGACCAACCATTTTTGTGATATCATCTATTATATTTTCTTTTCTATTTTCACCAACTGGGATTGTCCATAATTTATTTTGATTTATTTTTATTTATTTTGATGGGGGTATTTTGGTCCTGAAGTTATCTTATTGCAAGATTGCAGGATTGTAAGATTACATGTAATCACATAGCCACCTTCTCCTAGACAATCAGATTACCTCTTTTGAGATAATGCTGCATTACATTACCTGTGAAAGTAACGAAACAAACAGTGTAATCTGATTATCTGTTGCAAAATTACATATAATTCTGTCAGGATTACATGCTACCAAACGCCCCTTCACTCAGTTACTGAAGGAAAAATCCGATTTAGATCTGAACAGATTCCTATTCTAAAATTTTCATAACCTTTATGATTACCTGATATACAACGGAGCTAGGATCAACATCCTTAGAGGTTTCTTGAATCAGATGCCTTACAAGATCTGAAAGCACAGACCCTCTACTTCGTGCACACGTCAGGCACCGCAGGAAAGAGGGATGATTCTCGATGCGTCGCTTCTTCAGAAAGGCAGCAAGGGGATGGAAGAGATCTAATCTCCATGCCTTAGGAGGGATTCTTCACGCCAAGAAAGGATGCCAACATCCACCACGCCAAAAAGGGACGCCTCCTTTTTGTCGCACAAAAACTCACACCTCACGGTAATTTTCTCTCTTGTTTTGTCACACAAATTCAAGACATCCAACCACCGGTGGTTAAGGTCCTCCCTTTAAATAGATGTGGACGCCCCCTTATCTGATCAAGTTTTTAACTGATTAGGACTCTTAATTCAAATCTAATTTGAATTAATTCCATCCTTATCCAAGAAGGAAACTTGAATGAGAAACAATTGATGCCAAGTATTGTGCAACAATTTTCTTCATGCACAACCAAAGATATGGGGCGGAATAAATCAGCGTCCCCTCCCTTCTTTGGTCGGCCAATATGAGAGAAAGTCCCAGATATTTTGGACTCTATGGATCTAATCCATATTAGACTCAATTCGAATCCAATTCGAATATGATTCGAACTAAATTCGAACATGATTCGAAACAAATTCGAATAGGCTGTCAATCTCCATCTGATTAGAATTTAGATTCAAGTCTAACTTGAATTTTTAACCCAATTAGCCTTAATTAAATTAAGCCCAATTAAATTAGATCTAATCTCAAATAATTAGCACTTGAATTCAATCTCTCATAAATTCTTTGGATCATAGATCAGATCATATTTATCCCCAGAATTAAATCTACACCTCATGTCCAGTGCTAGCTAAACATAGTCAATCGTTTAATCCCATATGACCACTAACTTAATTCTCAATTAAGCTAATTTATTTATTCAATTAAGTCATATACTTCCAAATTGATGATATGGATGTTAGGTCAATTTTTTCCTACATTGTTTAACTTTGTTCGTGACTCCATAGATTCAAACACTAAGCCGGTAGTATAGGAACTGTTTTCTATACTAATCGAAGTTACTATTTAGCAATGATTTCCGACATCCGGATAGTTTGAATATTTGCAAAGCAACATACAAGAATCTTGGAATACGGTTACCGCATAATCCATCCCTTTGATCCTGAATGCTCAGGACGACCTAGAATTTGCTATCAACCCCGAATGTGTCATCCACATTGTATTTCGATTTTTTCAATCCATCACATGAATTATCCTGATCAAGATTTTACTAAATTGAAATACAGTAATGCATTAATTCCTGTAATCCGGATGGATCAATCCCATCTTAACTCACACACAGACTTCACAATACTTGACTGTACCCAGTAGCCTTCTGTTACTGCATTAGAAATGCAGATAGTCTGGCACCAAAGCATAATGAGTTGCTTGCAAGTTATCGTGATAATTTCGGATCTGAGGGACACTTATGTCCATACCCTTCGCGAGTTGCTCTAAAACAGCAGAGCGCTCGGCAGGTGAGTCACCGTTCAATGACAATGTACTCCTACATCTCATCTATATGCCATACCAGTATCTCCATACTCGTTGATTACGAGGACAACCAACCTATATGGTACACAACGACCTATACTCGACAAACATCATCATCCTATTAATGACGTATCATTTGGTCACGAACACATTTAAGAATTATTCGATAAATGCTTTTTATTGATTGTATTATAGTTCTAAAGACTTCATCATGAAACTAAGAGTTCAACAAAAAGATGTCAATATGATGAACATGCCAAACTAACTTTTAATCATTGATTAATAATTCATATACAAAGCCCAATTGTTTACAATAAGCCAATTGGCTTTAGGACACAATTCCTAATAGTTACTTCCTGCTTCCATTCCCTCTGTTCTATTCTTTCATTGCTAAAGGTTTTACTACCATATCTCTTGAATTTCCTTAATCACTGATATTATGCTTTCAAAATGTTGTTATAGGGATTCAATTTTTCCTTTTCTCCAACTGTCTATACAAGTTATAGAAGATACATGAAGATAATACTTTACAAATCCATAAAATTAAGGAAAAAACATATTAAAATGATAGACAATCCTGCTTTCACAGGTTAAAAAAAAATGACTTGGTTAAAATAGATGCAGATAAAGTTCGGATGGAGAGGAAATTAAAGATATTTTCTAATTGTATAGATGCCATTAGAGAACTAGTTAAAATTTAGTAATATATATCACAATGTAAGTCTTAATTGTTTTTGAAAACACAAACTAGACATCCTTCTAATTACTGAAGTTGTTCAACATTTCTAGAGAACTGTATCTCAAGAACAGGAAATAATGAAACATAAATATCCAGCAAACTAGTAATTGCATGTTCAAATAATGCACCTTCAACATCACATTTGGAGGAGTTCCTTTAGTTTCACCTACATGGATCAAATAAGGCAGATAAATGACATGATTATAGCATATGTTGCTCAAAAGATTAAGGATGTGGGTAATACTACCTTTATTTTTCGATCTTGGGATGATAAAAAGAGCTCCAAGTAGAATAAGTACAACTAATGTCCAAGCAATCATCTCCATTCAAACCAAGATTCCCCTATTGAACAATAAACTGAAAGAAGTGATCCATGACTGTCGAATTAAACAATCAAACATTGAGTTATAAATGAAGTAAAAAGAAAGAAATACCAGAAACAGACTTTACTCAATCAGAAAACTGCAAGAAAATCTTCTCATGCTCGTCATCTATGTCAAAAAATGAACCACAAATTGCATCCTTAATCAGAAAAACTTCTTCAAACAGGCAGTCAATGTCTTTGGGAGTTGTAATTACCCTATTGAACTAGCATATGCCCAACTCACCAATTAATACTCCATGTCTTCCTATCACAACCCACTAACTAGAACTTAATGGTATCTAACGAAAAGAAGATTCCTCCAGAAAGGGTGTTGCCACAATGAAGGTAGATCTTGTAAGTTGCTTAAAGAATATTACTATCGCATGCCAAAAGGAGTACTTGATCAAAGTTTCCACAGTAACCAGAACAATTTCCAACAGAATGTATCTAAAATTACATCACCTGATAATGTTATTCTCATGATTAGATTTTATGGATGCAAATGGTTGTTCTACATGTCATGAAGGAATTCCAAGTTGCAGTTGTTCTGAACAAAATCTCATAACAGGCAGATTGTGCCGTTACCAAAGTTAGACACCGTTATTGTTCTTGTGCTTCTGTTACTCTACAGGTTCGTGAAATATCGAATGGACATTGAAGTTGAAGATAGCATCTGCCCAAAAAAAACAAAAAAACACTATTTCTTCCCTTTATTTTCACTCTTTTTTGAAATCAACAAATCTTTTGCTATCTCATACAAACAATTTTAAAAAAATTAAAAAAAAAAAAGGGGTTTTGAAAACAAGTACAGAAAACAAAAGCGAAACCAAAACGGGACCTAATATCTTAGCAATGCGACAGACATTCGTTTTCTTCCACAATCCCCGCGGTATTCCTCTTGTTAAGCGCTATATCTAGAACAGGAGAAACTACAGGCAAATCACGGATCGAATCGAAGTATCAAATCAGAAAATTCCTCATTCAACGAGAACAATTTGAATATTTGATCTCCCACAACTCTAGTGCATGGATGTTTTCCTCTTAGTCCACAAGCTCTTCACAAGTCCCGACATTCTCATTCATTTTTTTTTGGAACAAATTTCACATAATTCAAGGATCTAATAGAACGGACTGTACCAAGAGAGGATCGAAGAATGAACGTACCGGAAGTCGCATGCCGCCAGATCCACCGACGATATCGTCTCTGTAGGTGCGGGTTTAATCGAGGGTTTAGGGTTTTAATTGCCTAAGAAGTGGGGATACGTTGGGTTCTTATCTGAAGCAGTAGAGGTTCGACTAAGCCGTTAACTGGCGGAGTGGGTGATGTAACAGATGAGGAGTCGGTCTCACTGGTTCCAGGCCGACGGCGAGAGGGCGATAAGGCGTCGAGTCTGGAGGAGGGAGAGGGTGAGATCGGCCTCCACCTTGGAGTTAGCGGGAGAAAGAAAAGGGAAAGAAAGTATTAGCAAGGAGAAAAAAAAATAATTTTTCTTTTTTTCTTGATTGAAAGTTTAAAATAATAATAATAATAATAATTTTTTTATTTTTAATAAATAAATATATATATATAATTTTTTATTATTATATTTTAAAAAATTTAATAAACTCAAAAAATAAAAAATATTTTATTTTTTAATTTTTTTTTTTAATTTTATTAATTTTTTTCATCTACGAGAATCTCAAACAATAAAAGATTAAAGTAGGATGTATGAAATAAATCTTAAGATTGAAATATAATATTGATTTTATTTTTTATTATTAAAAAATAAAAATTATAAAAGATTTACTAACTCTAATTTTTTTTTCTTTAATTTTGTTCGATTTAAAGTAGAAAAAGTTGTAGATTTGAAAGATTTGAATTCTCTCCATTTTTTTTATTTTTTGATAAAAAATTTTCAATAAAAAAATAATATTTTTTTTTATTCTTCTCTTCCAACCAAGATATTCGCAGAAGGACCAACCAAACATAATCTTATCTATTTTCTACTTTTGGGCCTCTCTTTGCATTTTGCTTTTCTGCTCCTAACAGCAAACTGGCCCGTTGCCTAACCTCAGCAATTGGGCAAATTTTGAATATATAATATGCAAATTTAAAAACATTCCACAAAAAAATATAATATATATATAATATATATATATATATATATAATATATTATATATATATATATATATATATATTATATATATATATATATATATATATATATGTTGCGGTCAATCTTCTGTTGCGTCTATCGTCGGTGAAGAGCACCTACAAGACGAATTCTCACAGATCGAAATTATATCCGACGGAGATCCTCCGATGCTTAAGTCATAGAGAGGTTGGTGAACAGTAGATAAAGAGAATTTGAAATGGCAAAGTCTTCGCCCAGAATTATCTTACCCGTGCTGTTCATTTACCTCCCTTTTATACATGATTCTGATGTAACCGTCGAGCACATGGTTTCGCTTTTTATGGTGCTAAATTATCGGGCTATAATCATTGAGTTATTGGATTGTTTACTCCCACTAATGATCGTGACACGTAGTCGATAATCGTTCATAACAGTTAGGGTGTGTTGGAAAGATAGGCCAACTATATGTCAATAATAATGATAAATCAACGGTCTTGGAGTCCGAATGAGCATCGGTCGGTAATTCTAACTTTGATATGCCGATGATCTTTGGTGGAGATTAACTGAGTTCTGTTGTTGGTTGATAATAGCGGACTGTCGGTCGATCAGCCGATTGTGAGTCAGCATAATGTGTTCATTCAGCCGATGTAGGGTCAAAGTCAGGAGTCGGTTGTATTGTCCCAACAGTTGCCCCCACTCCCAAGTCCAAGGTGGTGTGACGTGTATATCATCACGTAGTCTATCACGTTGGACGAAGGAGTCGTCACATGTTGCCTCGAGTCCTGACTCAGCTACTGTCCTTTACAAATCTTTTGAAATATGAGAGATCTTCGGTTGTTTTGCTGTTTTGATAGCTGTGAAATCATTATTGGACTGTCATTTCGACAGGATAATTTGGCATCGGATGTCATTTCAGAAAGATAATTCGACATCAGACGATATGATTCTGACTTGCAAATCTTGGCCATATATCCGAACATCATTGGTCGGAGCTGTTCATGCGATAACGATGAGGTAGAACGATCAGGAGCAGGTGCGTTGAACTGTCCGACCAATGGTCGTCCGGATATTATCACGTGTCATTATTTAATGAGATTCAGATTTGACCGATTTCATCTGGATCGTTGAAATATCCTATATATATAGGATGGTTTCAGTCAAACTTTTACTTTGCATTTTGTCACCATCCTCTGCGGCGAAGGTTCTGTCGGAAGATCGCCCCAGTACCAGAAACTCCAGGGTCTCTTCTCTGCCCTCTTTTTTGGCTTTCAGGTCAAGTTTTCTCATCCTCCTTGGGCTCTCTCTCCTTTGGGTTTTCGTTTTAGAGTTCTCTAGTTTTCCTTCTTTATGGCTAGGGCTTCTTCTTCTCGGGATAGTCGGTCAGAAAATTCGATCGATGAATCTCCTTCGGATCTGAAAGTGGAGGCTTCTTCTCTATCCGGACCAATGTTGAACGATTCGGGGGCAATATCATATCCTGAAGCAGTATCAGCTCTTCGCTCCTGGCTCCGATAGTCGGGTGAACTCCCCTCCTCCAGTTAGATTGCCTTCTATATTGAAGATCTTCGAACGGTCTTCGATTTTCGATTCTGGAGTTTGTCCGAAATCTTCTCATTACTATGGCTTTGTCCTGCTTAGCTGGCACTGAACTCTAACTGGCTGATAATTAGTTTTGCTTTGCGATGTCGGCTCATACCGACTGAGCCTCTTTTTCTTCTTTTCAAACTTTCTTTGTTGTTCAACCTCATCCTAAGGTCAAAGGTTGGTGATTTTTCAATCCGAGAAAAGCCTTTCTTTCATCACCAGTCTTTCATTGTCTATTCATGAATGAAAAATCAATTTTTTTTTTTCTTTTTTTCTTCCCTAGGACTTTCTTTCATGCTGGGGTGATCCAAGGACAGCCCCAATGAGAATAGTCAGGTGGAGGTCGTTGATCGGAAAGATTTCCACCGACTGAAGGATATGACAGTTCCACCAGAGAGATCTGATGACCGAATAAGCTCTTACAATATCGAGCTTAGTTCGGTCACCTTCTTAGATATAGTATAGTTGATTATTTTCATTTTTATCTTGTTTTTTTTAATTGTACTTACTTTTTATTCTGATTGCAGTTATCAGTCAGGACATGAGTATCGATTGCAATATTCATCGCATGCTGCCAAGAAAAAGGCAGCATCCGAAGCTGAACCCTCCCAATCGTCGAAGAAGGGTCGGCAGTTGCTTCATCTGCACTAATGAGGGGATCAAACGTACCGTCACGTCGGTTCTTGAGCCGGTTTTGGCATTGTCGGCCCCGACAATGCTCCCTGAGGCACCATTCGTTGAAGATGGGGTGAGAGGAGAAGATGGAGCTGCTGCATTCCCTCGACGGCTCCATCAATAGAGGTTCGGGCCGAGGTGGAAGTCGCGATCGAACCAGAACAGTCCACGGCTATGCCAATCATTCTGACAGAGAATCTTCTTGGGCGCAGTCAAGCGCCGACTTTCCTGCGCTTTCAACCGTGGGGCTGCCTACCAGAGATCGGGGGAAGGCTCCAACAACTTTGACCGATGATGGGTCGACTGAAGGCCTTCCGACACTTGTCGACATCCGGATATCCGAGGTGAGTCAGCCTTGGCCAATCCAAATTGGCTAGAGGCTCATCGAAGTTGTCCTTCTCCCAACTGATCGGGAGAATAGAAGAACCAGACCGTCGTCGAGATTTTTCCTCTTTTTATCCGATGATACTTGGGAAATTCTTGAAATATATATATTTTTATTTTGATCTGACTTGGTTCATCTTCTACTTTCATGAGCTCATAACATGTATGATCTGGAGGTCGATATTGGAAGATTGCTGACTTCCGTCGGTCATGGATGGACAAAGTGGTGGCCACCAATGCTGAGAAGATGACTGCTCTTGAACAACTCCAGATGGCAACTGACGGGAAGCAAAGCTTCAGGAAGAAGTCTCCCGCTTGACCGCCGTTCTGCAATCTTTGGAGCCAAACTTGAGTCGGCTCATCAAAATTTTGTCTCTTGAGCTGCGGATAAGAGCAATAAATACTCTATCCACTGACTTCACGAGAAAGGAATGATACATTGAAGAACTCGAAGCTGAATGTGGAAGACATCGGGCCACCCTGGAAAGGTTGGCACTAGCCGATGATAAGTCAGCTTCGCAAGAGCTAACACAGAGCTGGCGAAAGGGAAGCAGAGTCAGCAAGGGAAGCTTTGAACCAAGCCATCGAGAACTTCAAGAACTCTGAAGAGTTTAAAGAAAAAATCTTCGAAGGTGGTTCCTTCTTATTACATCGGGTATAGGACGGTCGAGATGCGGTCGAAAGTTATATCCGATCTGGATTTAAGCAGCATCATTCCTTCTGTCCCGAAAGATAGAGCTGCTGAAGAAGAAGTTGTGCTGACCAAAGATGTTGCATCGAATGCAACAGAAGATGTTCCAATCGTCGATACTGCATCGGAGCAAGGAGACGAAATGACGACTGGTGATCGGTGTAGTATTTTTATTTTCTTTTTGTAATCAGAAACTTTTGTAATCAGATTTCGATTCAATTTTATAATTTTTTTCAATGAATGAAAAATTTTTTATAAGTATAGATTCTCTTTTTTATGTCTCTGCAATTCATAGAATTATTATTTGACTACCAAATATTGATCAGCAAACCGAACATTTAGTAGTACTTGTAGAATTCATCCGTTAGTCGAATATTAATAGACATACTTTGCCTTTTGGTATCAGATAAATGTAATAAGCCGAATACTCTTCGATCGATCATAGTCGGTTAGTATTCTAGTTATTTAATAATCAGTGGCAAGCCGAATATCTTTCAACCGACGTAGTCAATCGGTATAATTTCAATTCGACCTAGATCGTATTGGCATAGCATTCGCTTAGTTAAAACTAAGTTAGCATAAATAGTCGTTCGACTAGAGTCGCTTTTACAGTAGAAAGTCGAGACATAGTCAGTATCGAGATACAGTCGGTATATCGATTTTTACAATGAAAGCCTGGATATAGTCGATGTGCCAATTTTTATAATGAAAATCGAGATATAGTCGATAAGAACTGACCATCCATCTATCGATTGACTATCACTTTGTAGTTGGTCGATACTTTTGTGAAATTTCTGAAATCTAATATTTCATTCTGAATACTGTACATATGAATAACTTTATTGATAATATATTTTTAAGTTGTCAGCACTCCACATTCAAGGAATAGCTGCCCTTCAAGGGTTTCCAACCAATATGCATCCGATCTAAGTGTCTCAGTTATTTTGTAAGGCTCTTCTCAATTCGAAGATAACTTTTTCTGATCCAGAGGTCTTGAAACTTCTGCTTTCCTTAGGACTAGATCTCCTTGACAGAAGATCTTCGGCTTAACTTTTGCATTATAATACCGAGCTATTCTTTATCGATATGCTGCCATCCGAACTTGAGCTTGTTGTCGGACTTTTGAAAGTAGATATAGATTGGCTCTCTGATATTCTAAATTGCTCGGCTCACTGTATTGCTCCACCCTCGCTGATGATAATCTGATCTCAAGTGAGATTATCGCTTCTGTTTCATAAGCCAAATTAAATGATGATTCTCCCATTGGTACACGTAGAGTTATTCGATAAGCCCATAAAACTGGATATAATTCTTCCATCTAGAGGTCTTTAGCTTCATTCAATTTGATTTTGAGTCCGTGCAAGATTGTTTGATTTGTTACCTCCACCTCTGTATTAGATTATGGATGACCGACTGATATGAGTTTGTACGTAATATAAAATTTCGCACAAAACTCTTTGAAATTTTGATTGTCGAATTACGACCATTGTAGTGATGATGGTGTGTGGTAGATTGAATCTGCATATGATTGATTTCTGAATGAAGTCTTCCATCTTACTCTTAGTGATTTATGTCAGAAGTTCAGCTTCCACCTACTTGATGAAGTAATCGATGGTGATCACTATAAACTTTCTCTGACTATATGTCGAGGAAAGGATCAAGTACGTCAATCTCCATTGTGCGAAGGGTCATGGTGCAACAATTGATGTCAGCTGACTAATCGGTTGGTGTTATATATTTATATATTTCTGACATGATTCACACCTTCAGATAAGTTCAGCTACATCTTTCTTCACGGTGGGTCAATAATATTTTTGTCGTAAGACCTTGTAAGCTAAAGATTTGCCTCCAAGTGATTTTACAAATCTCTTCATGAACTTCTCTAAGTGCATAGTCGGCATCTGTCGGTCTCAAACACTTCAATAATAGAAGAGAGAACGACCTCTTATATAATTGATTATTCATCAAAATGTATCGTGAGACCATCCATCTAAGTTGTTTGGCTTCTGAGGAATCCATAGGGAGAGTTTCATCAGTTAAGTACTCGACAATCGATCCATCCAGCTTGGTTCATTAGTGATTTGTAGTACTTCTTCGACTTTATCAATATTCGATTATTCAAGTATTCGACGAATGTTCGATCTAGTGAGTTGAAAGAAGTGGTTGCGAGTCAAAAATTGCATCGGCTCGAGTATTTTCTACCCTTCAGATGTGAAAGATCTCAAATACTTTAAGATTGACGTAAATTTTTCACCTTCTCAAGATACTTCATCATAATGGGATCTTGGGCTTCAAATTCGCCCTTGACCTATCCAGCAATCAGTTGTGAGTCGGTGGAGACTTTCAGACTATCGATATCAAGCTTTTAGTAATTTTTAAGCAGCAAAGAGTGCTTCATATTCGGCTTGATTATTCGAAGCTTTAAAGTTGAATCGAAGAGCATAATCAGTAATAACCCCTTTGAAATTGATGAGAATGAACTGGCTCGCTGCCTTGTGCATTAGATGCCCCATCAATATGTAGCACCCATGCCAATTGAGTCAGGTTCAGGAGTCGTGGCTTGCTTTATTTTGTCATTAGCTCCATCCTCAGGATTATTATCAGGTATTGTATACTTGACGATAAGTCAGTCAAAATTTACGTCTTTATTGATGGACGTGGGCAATATTGTATATCAAATTCATCAAGCTTTATTGTCCACTTTACAAATTCGACCCGACATATCATGTCGGTGTAAGATTGTCTTTAACAGCTAATCTGTCAAGATAGGGTGTGCTTGAAAGTATGAGCGAAGTCATTGTCATAATATGATTAGAGCATAGATCATTTTCTCACTCTTGAATATCTCACTTCAGTATTGTGAAGCACCTTGCTAGTGTAGTAGATTAATCGTTGAATTCGATTTTCATCCTCTTGGACAAGCATCGAACTAACTACTTCCGTCGATATCACCAAATAAGATACAAAATTTCTCTGACCTTTGATTTTGTAAGCAGCAGTGGAGATGTTAGATATCTTTTTCGATCTTCAAAGGATTGTCGATACTTGTTCGACTATGTGAAGTCGTTTGATTGTCTCAAGATCTTAAAGAAAGGCAAACATCTTTCTGCCGACCTTGATATGAATCAACTGAGTGCGGCGGTCCTTCCGTTGAGCTGCCATATCTCTTTTTTAGAGCTTGGATGCTTCATGTTGATGATGACTTTTATTTTCTTGAGATTGACCTTGATTCCTCACGTGATACGAAAAATCCAAAAAACTTCTCAGAAGTTACTCCGAATACACACTTTGTCGGATTCAGCTTCATTTGATATCATCGGAGTGTGTTGAAGGCTTCTTCAAATCTCGGACATGATCAATAGTTCGAGGGCTTTTCACTAGTATGTCGTCTACATAAACTTCCATATTTCGCCCGATCTGTGCCTTAAAATTTTATTGACTAGCCATTGATAAGTTACACCAATATTTTTTAAACCGAAAGGTATTACTTTATAATAGTAGATGCCTTTGTCGGTTATGAAGGCTGTGTGCTCCTCATCTTCTGGTGTCATCCGAATTTGATTGTAGCCTGCAAAGTATCCATAAAGCTCAAGAGTCGGTGTCCTAAAGTTGCATCAACTAGTTGATCAATCTTTGACAAAGAAAAATTATCCTTCGGACAAGCTTCGTTTAGATTTTATAGTCGATACAGATTTTCACTTTCTATTGACTTTTCTCACCATCACAACATTGACGAGCCAATCGAGATAAGTAGCTTTTTTGATGAAGCCAGCTGCGAGGAGCTTATCGACCTCTTCGTCGATGACCTTCTACCTTTCAGGAGCAAAAGACCTTTTCTTTTGTCTCACTGGCTTAACTTTTGGGTCAATATTTAATCAATGAGTTATTACCTCGGAGGAATGCCTGACATATCGGTAGCCGACCAAGCAAAAATATCGATGTTTGTTCTGAGTAAATTTATTAATTGCTGTCATTCCGAATCAGATAGTTGCGATTCAATTTGAACCGTCTTCTCAGGATCTTCTTCTTTTAGTGGGATAAAATCAGTTGTTTGGCTGGTTCGCCCCTCTCTTCATTTTTTTTTGGTCCAATTTATCGACGAACAAAGAGTCTTCAGATTGATTATTTTGTGTGAAACTAGAAAGCAGCATCGGATAATTATTGATCTCCACGTATCTCTCTGACTCTATTTTTTATCGAGAATTGGACTAGCAGATGATAAGTTAAGACTACTACTCTCAGGACATTAAGTTCAGATGTCCGAGTATAGTATTATAAGTCGAGAGAATTCGGACAATCGTGAATGTCACAAGAACAGTATTCTGTTGTGGTTCAGTTCTTGCGGTTAATGGAGAGTGATTTCTTCTTCCACAGTAACCGCATCTCCAGTGAAGCCGACCAATGGTGTCGAAACTCTTCTGAATCAATCAGTCGATAGTAGCATTTGAAAAAAATCGAATAAAACAAAACATTCGTCGGCTTCCATTATTGATTAAAATTTTTTTTACATCATAATTTGCTATCATTGCCGAAACAACGACAGCATCATCATAGAAAGTTTATATTCTTCGAACATCATTTTCGAAAAATAATTACATTGTCGAGTCATTGTTTCTTCGCTGACTCTTTTTCGAAAGTTGCCCCCCAATTCATCTATCGTCCGAAGATCATGTTGATTACTCCCACCGTTGGTCGATTGTTGAGTGTCTCCTCAGCTTACGGTTGAGGTTGTTGGTCGGTGGGAGGTTGAGTCGATCGATTACGTCGAAATTTTTTGATGTAGCCTCTTCGAATCAAGATCTCTATCTCATCCTTGAGCTGGATTACTGTTCGATATCGTGACCGTGATCATGATGGAACCGACAGTACTTCTTTCTATCTCGACTCTTCGATGGTACTTTCATTGGTAGGGGTGTCGTAAGTACTCCTCTCCTTCGATTTCATCAGGATCTGCATATGGAGAGCAGAGAGAGGAGTGTAGGAGTCATATCTATCATAGTTGTTTGACTTCGGACTCCATCGTCGAGGTGAAGCTCGCTTGTTGACAGTCGGCCTACTTGATTTGGCCGGAGCTTCACTTTTTTTTTGTTTCTTCTTTCGATCTTTTCCATCTGTCTAGCGTCAATCAGAAGCAGCTTCATCCATGCGAATGTACTTGTATGCGCACTTCAGAAGTTCAGTATAGGTCTGGGGAGAGTTTTGTCTAGAGAATATGTGAATCTGGATCTCCTCAGATCTCTCTTCATGGTCGATATAGCCATGTCTTCATTGAGTCCCTGACCTCAAGTGTAGTTGCATTAAAACGGCCACAAAGTCCCTCAACATCTCTGTCTCACCTTGCTGATTGAGAAGAGACTGTCTGATATCCGTGACAATCTTCGGCTAATGCTGAAGTAGGCCATGAAAGAATGCTCAAGTTACTCGAAAGAGTTCATGCTCCCCGACTGAAGTCCAGAATACCAAGCTGAGCAGCTTTTCGAAGAGTTATCGAAAGTCAATACATAAGAGAACATCATTGCCCTCCTGGATCATCATGAAAGCCTTATAGCTTTCCAGATGATCGATCAGATCAGTGGAGCCATCGTATGACTCCATCTGCGGTATCTTGAACTAAGAAAAAATAGTTCATCCAAGATGCACCGAGAGAGAGGCTGGGCCATGTAAAGTCGTAGTCATTGAAGACTTCCGACCTTCCACCTGAAGTCGGACAAGCTGACGATCAATTTTCTGAACTTACGTTCGTAGTCGTCGAACCGTCATTACTGGAAAACTCCAAGATTAGAACCCCTGAAGAGCTCGAAGAAGAAAAGCATAAGGTGTCTGCGGCCATTTTTTCTTCCTGATACTATATCCACGAGAAGGAAAGAAAGAATGCCGTGAATGATGAGTGGCACGATGGAAGTGCCGAAATAAGATTTTTTTATCTCGATGAGAGTGTTAAGACAGTCACCGCTCTGGAGATGAGGAGGGTGAATGTCGTGGAGGACGACGGCTGTGCCTGGATAGTACTGACTGAGCCACGACTGCTCCACCAACGATTGTTGCTGTTGTTGGATTTGCTGCTGCTGAAGCTTTGAACCACCTCCATCAAAATCTTCATTTGCTGTATGAGTGCAGCAATTGTGCGTCTGTGATGACCACGGGATGCGAAGAACTGGACTCTATCATTGAAGATGGGGGAGGAACATCTTTTCGATAGGAAGATGCCTCGCCGATCCAGTCGAGTGTTGAACTCTGATTTTTGACATGATTGATTGTAGTTTTTTCTACCTGGCGTGCCAATCTATTGCAGTCATCTCCGTTGCACCATCGTCAATGAAGAGCATCTATAAGATGAAGTCCTCATAGATCGAAATTATGTCCAACGGAGATCTTTCGATGCTTAAGTCAGAGAAAAGTTGGTGAATAGCAAATAAAGAGAATTTGAAATGACAGAGTCTTCACCTTTGTCTTACCATGCTGTTCATTTACTTCTTTTTATAAATGATTTTGATGTAACCGTCGAGCACGTGGTCCCTTTTATATACTAAATTATCGACCATAATCATAGAGTTAATGATTATTTATTCCTCCTAATGATCATGACACGTAGTCGATAACTGTTCATAAAGTTAGGATGTGTTGGAAAGATAGGCCACTATATATCGTAATAGTGACAAGTCGGTAGTCTTGAGTTCCGAATGAGATCGATCGGTAACTCTGACTCTGATATACCGATGTCTTTAGTCGGAATTAACTGAGTTCTGTTGTTGGTTGATAATAGCGACTGTCGGTCGTCAGCCGATTTGAGTCGGCATAATGTGTTCATTCGATCGATGTAGGGTCGGAGTCAGGAGTCGTTTTATTGTCCCAACAATATGTATATGTATATATAATATGTGTATGTATATGTATATATATATATATATATTATGTATTTTTTTTTTTTTATTATATTATATTATATATATATATGTATGTATATATATAATGTATATGTGTATCTATATATATATATAGTACTATATATATATATATATATAATATATATATATATGTATATATAAAAAAAAAAAAAAAAAAAAAAAAATATATGTATATATATGTATATATATATATTTGTACACACACATACATACATACATATGTATGTATGTAGATATAGATGCATACTTCTTTACAGTTTTCGGGCTAAAGCTTGAGTCAAGGTATCCATCCATTCATTAGATTAGTGATTTTACATGATTTTTAAGTTCAAGTCCCACCTACACCATTATGATTTTTTGTTGCTTTATTAAATCAAATAAGGGTCATAAAAATCTCTCTCATTTTTTGAAAATACAAAAGATCAAGCTTGTCTTATCTTTAATCTTGATAAATATGAGGCTTATAATAATACTTATCAAACCATGTAATCAATAAAGTTATTGTGCTAGGCACAACTATTACAGAAAAGAAAATAAGAGTATCTTAGAGATATCTCACAAAACTATTCTAATAAGAAACTATGATAAGCTAGTCTTAGTTTAAACCAATAATTTATGCTAATCTTTTTTTTATGAACAAAAATGACATCAATAAGAAATATTTAAAAAAATATAGCTAAGTAATGTTAGGAATAATTTATGACTTTATTGTTTCAATAGGTACTAGTTATAAATGCATATATTAGCATATGTTGACTAAGATTTTAGATATAGAATAAATTTTAAACTAATTTGAGCATAAAACATACATTTCTAATAAAATCGTTAGATATTTATTTGATATATTATTTTTAATTTAAATAAATCTATTTTTTAATAAATAAGTCACAACAAATTTGAACTTTGGAGGGCATGAAAATTCTATCATATATAAAATCCTAAACTAATAAGAGTTCTCCTTGGACAACTCCTTCAACTTAGCAATCCCAAAATTATTTTATAAATTAAAAAGTGGAGAAATAATCATTTGTATATAATGGAAGATATCATGTTTTTAGTATTGAGAAAGTTAAACTTTGGTATAACTATCAAGTTAATATAAATCTTAATTTTGGAAGACGCAAAACATTCTCATTGTTCATAGAATAATAAAATCCGGACTTTATTTTGTAGTTTTTTCTCGGAGTCTTTCTCAAAGTTGAATAATATAAATTTTTTTTTAATGAAATTTTACATTATTTAAATATCTAAGAAAATTATAATAATGATTGTTAGGAAAATAACAATGTTTAAAAACATAGTTGTTTTTATGTAACTTGAGAAATTGTAGCCGACTTGGTATATAGGAATAGGCCCGAATGACACACGGCGTAACTCTTTCAGCAGGTGTAAAGTATTCCCGATTCCATCCCCTCCGCGAGGAGAGCTTCCTGCCGGCCGCTGTTCGTTCAGCTCTGGCTCTCCGGTGAGAAAAAAGTATCAAGGAAGGAAGCAAGAATTTTTAGAACAAAATGCCGGCAATTTCGACACCGAATTCCGTCGCAAGCGCTTGCCTCGTTACCTCCTTGCGTCCCTCCCTCCCAGCGAATCCGGGTTGGCTTCTCGCCTTCTGCCCTCCCCTTTTCTCGGAATTCCCTTCTCGTCCCCAGACCCTAGCTCTCTCCCTTAGGAGGAGGAGAGGAACCCCAGTCTCCTCGAACGCCTCGTCTGCGGAGCTCTCCGCCGCCGAGGAGGATTGGCTCAAGAAGCTCCCGGACAAAAAGAAGCCGCTCTACTCCCACAGCCTCCCCTGTATAGAGGCGTGGCTGAAGAACTTGGGATTCCACGAGAGCCGGGCGGACCGGGCGGTGTGGTTCGTGGAGAAGCCCAATTGGCACGCCCAACTCTCCCTCGATGTCACGGATCTCTACATTAGGTAAAAAGGATTCTTTCCTTGGAATTTAATCTAGTGATGAGATTGTTAAAGATGAAAATCTCGTGTTGATTTGCTTAAAAAATGATTACTTTTGATTTGGTTGGAGAATAGATACATTTTCATGTGAATGAGAGTTGTAATGTACAACTTCTAGAAGATGAGGTTTTATATGTTAGTCACATAATAGTGTCATTTGTTATTTGGTGGTTTAAATTGTAGCAATATTTATCGGGTTCAGATCAATTTTAGCAGTTTGAGATGGAAAGTTTTTGTTGATTTGCTTAAAAAGATGTCTACTTTTGATTCAGTTCCAGCATGGATACAATTTCATGTGAATGATGTGATTTTTATAATTTAAAAGTTGTTGTTTGTGATTGTTATATGTTTCCATCATTTAACATATGTATTCTCCATCTCTTCTGGTTTAGTGGAACAATATATAGATACACGAACCCCATTGACATGGATGTACATGAGGTAACCTTTACATTTTGTGGTCACTGCCTTCAGTCTGTTTCATGGAAGAAAGACAGAGAGTGATGTGAAGACATATCCAGCAAATTCAGGGGAGGTCACTGAAATGTGCTCAGGAATTACCTTGTGAACCTCATGTGCTGACAACAGTCAGCACCTCAGGGAATTTTGTGAGACAATTTAATTAGGGTTCTATTTTTCGCTAAGTTTAGGTGTTGGGCACATAGCATTAGTTTCAGAAAAATGATGACAGTGTGTAATGTAACCAGGATGGGCAATTTTAGAAATGGGTTGTTTTTATGAAGCTTAGGCATTGCAGTACAATAAATGATGCCTTTATTAACTTCTGCTGATTTCTAGGTTTATTTAGTTATCTCCTACTTAAACGAATTATCCAGCTTGAGAACTCTGTACGCCTGCATTCTGTACTGAAGAGGAGGGTGGTTGTTGCAGCCAGTACACTAGCAACTCAAGGGCACTGGAGATGCCATCTTTTATGTGTTAGTCTTAATTCACTCTGTTTCTTAACTGTTCTTTGTGGCCGTGAACTAGAATGTATCTGGTGATTGAATCAAGACTCTTCAAGAACTCACTGTGGAGTCTCATGTCCTTCACAGTCAAAATGACAGGAACATTACCTTGCTCTAAGATATTTGTAAATTCTGTTGAATGCATCTATACTAATTTTAAATGTTTGAACATCATGTTCATCAAGTCAAACCTATTGAGAACCATCTGAAAATATGCTTGACAGAAATGTCATATGAATTTGACTGTATACTGTTGCTTTTGATTTGTGGTATTGGCTATTGATTACAATAGTTTCCACTCTTCTCTTGGAAACAGAAAAACCTGCAGGTTCCACATCTTAATTGAAGTCAGCACACCTCATTTTGTTGGTTAATGTTGGACAAAGCCATTTGTTGGCAACACATTCAATTAAGGTTGAATCTCAAGTTGAGTCAATGGATGATGCACTTAGGTGTCACTTTGAGAGCATCGAACGCCATGCTCCATAGAAAACTGGATTTTTGTATTTGATCTATACTGCTGACAAATAAAGTAATGTATTGGAATAATATTTTGATTAGGAGACGCCTTTGGTTGCTGCAGGATTTCAATAATTATAGTGTTAAAGAAGAGATAGTATGCATTCTGAAATTTTTTATTGAAGTTGGTTTGTAATGTCAGTCAGAGCATGTTTTAATCTGGCCAGATCTACTTTTCTCATGAATTAAATCGTTTCTAGCTTTTTGTTAGATTTTTCAATTGCAACTTAATCCATCCAGCATACATGGACTTCTAGTTAACCTAACTGTTGAATCTGTGATGGAATCATTGTCTGATGCATCGAGTGGACATCGCAGGTACCTGAAGAGTGGACCTGGAGATCTTGAGAAGGATGTGGAGAGGAGATTTAGCTTGCATTGAATAGAGAGGACATCGAAAATGCAATACTTGGTGGACCATGAAAACAAGATGGTAGGCACTAGAATAATCTTTTTGAATCTATAGATGTCATTTGATCTCCTTTAGGGGATTATATAAGAAAGGACTTTACCTCTGAACTAGTGATTCTTTTCCCTTTTTTTGTTTAACTGCTTTCTTATAAAGTATCACTATGCTGTGTATGTATGTATGCACAAATGAATGCTTTATAATTGTTAAGATCAGTATCTTCACAGAAATATTTCTGCAGGGTCATTGATGTATTTCCTTGTGAGTCAAGACAGGACTTGAAGTCATCAAGATTTTGGACTGTTTTGAGTGTATGTTCCTCTGATACTTAGCACCTCATGTTTCTCATATCTCAAACAATTGATCTGTAAACTTCTATGTATATGTCCTCTCAGAAAACTTCTATGTATTCGTTCTATGTATATGTCCTCACAGAAAAACTTCTATATATTTGAATCTTGAATGGTAGTTAGTTTTGAAATAGTTTCACAATATGCACCAAGCATTCAATCCAAATCCTCTTTTTATTTTCTTTTCTTCTGAAAAGTGACATCCTCGTTACAAAATTCAATTTTGTACATTTCCCAAAATAATGTCTGATGCACATTTGCTGGGTCAGGTTTTGGTCCCCGTCTAATCATGTTGAATCAGATAATTGCACCTGAAAATTTACTTTGGAAATATTCAAATAGGCTTTTTAGCTGGTCAGAGGTCCGTCACAGAATCCTCGAAACCCTGGATAAAATGAAGGGTTGTGGATGCCTGGCAGCTTGCAAACAGCATAAGTTTTTGGTTCTACCTGAAACCATACTGTTGGATGACTGGACTTCTAGATTTACAGGAGTTGATGCCTTGTCTTATAGTTACTGCACTTAAGACTTTGCTACTGTGCTTATAGGAACATCACATTTGGCATGCATAGTACATGAACTGCATCTGAAGATGGCAGATCCTGGGCAGATCCTTAATATCACCACTTGGATAAAAGAATAAGACACACAACTTAGTTTGAAAAGGAAAAAGGCTCATGGAGCACATTTTTGTTTTGATGGAAAGTCTAGGCGTTGGAGAGCTGATCTTTACCCCAGTCAATTCACAAGAAGCGCTACCTGCTGGCAATCTGAAGGAACCAGATCTGTCTGCTGCTGCTTCTTCTTCTTCTTCTTCTTCTTCTCCTACTTCCTCTTCTTCTTCTTCTTCCTCTTCTTCCGCTTCTTCTTTTTCTTCTCCTCCTCCTGCTTTTTCCTTGACATCATCTTCTTCTTGTCCTCCTCCTGCTTCTTCCTCTTCTTCTCCTTCTTCTTCATCATCATCTTGTAAGTGCAAAGAATAAAACAATTCCAAAACTTTGAAATCAAGTCTCGTATCCATGTACGCTCAGCCAGCAATTTTCAAGAAAATATCCGGGTGGTATGAAATATTACACAGCATAGGTTGCTACAAAATCCTGAACACGAGAAAGAGCGTGTCAGTATTCCTTTCCCACTTCATGTCTGAGGTGCAGGCAGTCACTTAAACCATCTGATCTGGATGGAGAGAGTGGTTTGATTTCAAATAATCGAAAAGATGCAGCTTTACTGTATTTGTACAAGCAGAGCAGGGAACCTCCATTTTTCTCATGGAATCTGGGGTGGATTTCATCCCAACTGGGAACTGGAATTTTAACAACTTCACTGTGAATTTGTGGAGTGCATTTCTGCATTTGATGGGACAAATACTCATTGACAATGTCCCCAAACAGAGATCCCTCGCTATCATTAGTTTCTGTGGGCGATCATACTCTACCAATTTCCCTGACAGAGGGAACAGCTTCTCATGAGATGACAAATTTTACCTAATTGATCACAGCAAGCAATGTGCCAATGTATCAATTAAGATCCTGGTTTGATGAAAAATCAAGAGAAGCAAACTGTCTTAGAATTTTGATACCAAAGTCGCTCAATTTTGATACCAGCAGCAAAAATTGAGGTCTTTAAAAGATTGGAAATAGGATTGGACATTTTTCAGACAAGTCAATGGTGGACAACTTCTGATGGCAATAAATGTTCATCCATGCATAAAGGGGTTTCTAGTGACAACAGAGTATCTACGGAGTCAGCTTATGAAAACTCGATACAGCACAGGGAAGAAATCCTTAATATACTTATCTTGATAACAAATATGAACCCCAAGTAGGCTTGACAAAATGTGAAAATTTTTTGATTAATAAATTAAGCATGGAGACTTGAAGAAATCAGGTAACACTACAAGCATTTCATCCTAAGTGTAACTGAATAACAGATTAAGTGTCGGTTCCTTATCTGATTAACTTAAAACCTAATACTTAAGAGCCACTAATTTTAGCTCTTTTTTTTTTCTGATACAAACCAATGCTCATATCGGTCTCTCATGAATATATTCCAAAAGGTCAAAAAATAAAATATCTTACAAAACTTAGGGGTAAGTCTAATCCAGACATTGGCCCAATAATCAATGTGCTCAACCACATAGGAGGTGATCCAGTTAGCAGTGCTGTTCGCCTCCCGGAAGACATGCTAAGCAAAACTCGCAGTGAAGTCATGAAGGCAAATCCTAATGTCCTGAAGAAGCGGGTGAGCTTCTACCTATATTGTATTGCTCCAAATCAAGCCTATCATGATGGTAGAGTCTCCCTCAATAATGATCCTCTCTACCTACAGTTCTTATCAGACATAGATAATGCTAGCTCAAATGGTGCGAAGCTCAGCTCCTGAGACAGAAGGCTCAAAGAGATATGATCTCCCATCACCAGTAATCTAGCATCCATCCTCAAATGACAAAGCTAGCATCACCTCTGCTATCTTTGATGCTACCGTCGAAATTTATCTTGACACACTCCAAAGGAGAGAGTCTCCAGAAAATGAAAATAATCCTTCAGATTGCTACAGAAGCAGCATGGGGCCCCAAAAATCGGAGGCATTAAGGAGTAGGCTGGTAGTATTGAAGTGGCTGTACTCAACGGCCAAGCAAAAGGCTCTCTCCAACACTCGATGAGCAGATATCACCTCAGTTTCGAAGATCAAACTATTCCTAGAGGGCCAGATCTGATAGGCGACATACGTCATCTTTTTTCCTCGGCACAAGTCAACCTCTCAACAGTATTCTAACGGATGGCATCCAAGAAGTGGTTCAATCAAGAACCACTATTCACCTCCCATGGCTGACCGCCCATCCTTCTCCAAATTAGCCTTCCATGGTTGACCGCCCGCTGCTGCACAACTCTACTTGCTACCCTGAGAGGTGGTCTACCAGCCTGTGGAGGATGAGTGCCTGAGATTCAATCTCTTTTCATCAGAAGAAAGCTTTGATCACCTGACACGTTGCTAGGTTCATCATTCAGTCAGATTATTTATGGAGCATGATGATGAGGGCTCGACATAGGACGTGAGTCAAGGATCTAAGGTCCAGACTGTTCAGGGATACTCTTTCATTTGGAAGGAGATTTGTGTCCATGCCCTAACAGCTTTGACCTAAATCGGATGGTTGATTGGAGATGGGAGGTCGATAGATGTGAGCCAGAACACCTGGATTTTTAGCTTGCCTTCTGTTCGGTAGCCGACCTATATCAATACAGAGATGGATGATCAGTTTCAAGTTTGTAACATGCTCATTACCAACAGTAGAGATTGGAGAGTACAGAACATCATCCATCTTTTCAGTGGCCTACTCATGGATCGGATTCTTACCATCTTGATTTCTATCCATCGTAGCCATGCTTTGAGGGTGTGGGATTGTTCTTGCTGTCCAAGAGTTTCCACAAAAGATCTATCTAGACATGCAGGCCTGCGATGAGCACAGGATTGAGGCAGTCTGGATTTGGAGAGTGACTGTTTATCTCAGGATGAGGTTATTTCTCTGAAAGATTGCCTGAAACCGACTTCTGATGCATATTTTACACAGTGACAAAGATATGGAGCTTGTGATTTCTTGCCCAATCTGTGAGCTGGAGGATGAGTCAATGAAGCATGCCCTCCTGTGAAGTTCAAAAGCTCTTCTTTTTTACTGATGAGTTGTAATGAAGAAAACAACCTAATTCTAATCATATATGGCAATTAAGCTTTTTATGTGCTATTATGTTCTTGGTTTAAATGAATGGACTTCAAATGTTTCGGAGCACAAGGAGTCAGGGGTGGCTCAATACATTGGGAGGCCTAAAGCTAAATACTAAAATGTGATCTTTTTTTATTGAACTTTATGTAAATTTTTTACTAAATTTTATTTTTCTAACTTTTTGAAATGCAAAATTTTTAATTAAATTTTTATAATAAAGTTCTTCAAATATTTTTTTTTCAATTGATAATATAGTTAATCTATTTAATTTTTTTTGAGATATTGTTGATCTTAAGTAATATTTTATTAATTTTAATTTTAATTTTTTTTTTACTGAAGCAATACTTATTGAAATTATTAATATTATTCTAAAAGTAATATATGTATTTGAAAAAGAGTCGAGTCATTTTATATGATTGAGTATACCCATTGGACTATTATTTTCTACTTGTATATTTTTTTTAAAATTTTTAGCTCTGAAAATAAATCTAAATCATCAATATCAGAGTAGTTATTATATTTTAAGAAACATTCAAGATTAAGATAATATTCTTTCAAACTATCATTGTCTAATGACTTCGATTTTTTATCGCTAAATACAAAACTAAATATATTTTCAATATATCTGAAACTGTTCTAATTTTTTTGGAGTGAAAAAATTGCTTGATTTATTATATATAAGAAATAATTAATTCTAAATATTTCTTCAAGAGATTTTATTATTTCATTGTAAATATTCTCATCAAATTATTTCTTTCTATAAATGATACATTTATCATAAAATTTAGGCTCTATTTTTATTTCAAATATATTTTTTTAAAAAAAATCATAGTAGATACAAATCTATATTCTCTATATTTTTCAAAAATAAAAGAAGATCTTTTAGTTGTTTTATAGCAACATCAATATGCATATTTTTTGATTGTAAATTTTTACTAACTAAGTTAACAGCAAATAATATATTATACCAAATAGTCATACCCAACAAAAATTCAAAATTTTCAAACTCATATGTTGCTAAGCAATTAGCTTCACTTTTATTTTAGAATTTTTACAATTTCTGCTAATTTCAATAAAACATCTCTTATTTGTGGAGCTTGAAATCTTATTGCTTTAACACTTTCAATACGATTTTTTCAATATGTTTGTGACAATGATTTAAGAGTTAGATCAGATATATTATTGTATAAAATTTTTTATCATTTAGTAGAAGAAGAAAATAATGAATATATATATTGTACCACTCTAAAAAATGATATAATTTAGTACAAGAATTAGCCTTCATATATTTCTGTTTGCCCTTCATATTATATCCAATATGAAGCCTTTTTTGTACACGACTATAGAAGTTTATTTAGAAATATATATTATGTACAAAACATCTGAATATAGCCCCAATACAAACATTTGCATTAGTAAACAGAGAGGACTAAGTTCAAAAAGTAAAAAGAAAACAAAAGAAACAACAACTATGAATAATACAGTAGATCCAAAAGATATAAAAATCGTTAGAAAAGGAACATTAATCTAAGTAACCCAGCCAAACTTTGAACCTGAACAAAAGGTGTGTAGTATGCTGAAGCAGGGATAAGTGGCCTCCATCTATAATAGTAAAGATTTAGCATGATTGTTACAAAAGGTGCTGTTAAAAGTGAAGGAATCCATAGCACGATTCAAGTTGAACCTTCTTTTTATAAAAAAAAAAAAACAATGCAGCATTATTTCTTTGACCATGCTATTGTCAGTCCCAGTTGCCACATGTGTCGCGACTCAGGAAAGGAAAAAAAATAAAAGAAATAAACCGATGCATGGAGACTCTGACCTTCCGCCTTCCTTGCCGTTGCTCAGACGTCGGAAGCCCGAAAACCCCCCGCCGTGGTGCACCGGAAGCCTGAAACTCTGCCCCACTGGAGATATCCCTCAAGCATGGAATGTCCGCTGTCGGAGACCAAGAGACGCCCCTCAAGTCAGATCGTTACCGTCAGATGGTGGGATGGATCCGCATCCTCTCTATCGACGTGGTACCACCGGTGCCTCTGATGGTCTTCTCATTGGTGTCGCCCTCACTTGCCTCAAAGCCTCCCTCTGCAAGCTCTCCGACGACTCCACTGCCGAATTGCCAACTTCTTCGTCCACGCCCAACGGACAACCGTCTTCTCCGCTCGAGGCCTCCTCACCCACTCCTGTCTCGTCGCTCCCGCTCGTCGTCTTCTGTCTCGCAGTCTCCGTCTTTGTCTCCAGTGCCGTTCATCTTCTCATGCCGTAGGTAGATGGCTGGATGTGGTGCAGATGGATGGCAGAGAGAGAGGGCCTAAAACAAATTGAGGCTAAAACCTTGCTTTGGTGGCCTTACCCTTAAGTCGGCACTGCAAGGAGTGATTTATAGTTTTGGATACGATGATTTAGCCTGCTCGGCTTGGACGCTGGCAACTCACCATCACTAATGGCTAGAACCACAGAGGGGTCCATCATGATTGGGATCCAATAAGCAGCAGTAATGACTGTACTGTTTGCAAATTCTGTTCTTGTGGTCTTTTGAAGGATCACATCTGTGGCATTCTGCCCCATGCTACAGTTTGATCCAATCCCCGACAACTGCATGACACAGCTATTAGAATAATTTGATAATAATGAAGATAATGCATGTAGCTTTTAATACTAGATATAATAATATACATTAGAGATTCTTACTTAATGATTCCATTCCTTGTTCTTTCTCTAGAACAGCTTCTCATAGCTGACACTTGTCAAGGATCTTCAAAATATGCAAAAAAATACATCCAGTCAACAACAATTATGATGGCAACTCAAGAAAGGAGTAACATGATAATCCCTTCTTGGAATGTTTTTCAAGAAGAGAGAGATTTCACTCTAATTACATTTTTTCAAGGAGAAAAACACAAAATGGATTCATGCTTCTGTATGAGTGCGTCTGTTGGGTGCGATCTCTCACATGCTGCTACTAATCAACCCCCCTCAATTTTGCTATTGGTAACCCAAAATTTTATGTTGAAACTTTAAGAAAACTGCAATAAGAATTCTGATTTAAGAGATCCATACATTGATATCTTACATACTTCAAGCAACCATTTAAAAGAAAACAGAATGCATTCTATGTTTTATATTTGATTTTGCTACAAAATGTGCCAAATTATATGGCTTCACAAAGTTGTCGATCTCTAACAAGAATCTAGAGCTTATTTTCATGAGAACTGAAAATCAGTAATTCATTTTTAAAAACATAAAAAGAGAGTTTGCTGGAAATGATCTAAAAATATTAAAGAAGTCACCATGGTCTACAAAAATGACTATTTGTTCTACCAAATAAACTGCTGTTACTGCCACCGAGATGGCAACCCAGTAGAACGGACCATTTATTTCAGCCAAGTGAACTATCGCAACCACTACTAGGCCATTTATTTCCAACCAAATGACCTAAGTTCGAGTCACGATGAAGATCGGATTTCGATTAAATATCAGAATGCGGATGATCGAGAGGGAGCATATCATGACGGTCTGGACACGGGATTTTAAAGTGACAGCTAGTCCTTTGGCCTTCGGTGGTGCTGGGGCGATGAATAAATAATTTTTCTTACGCATTCATCACTTGAACTACTAAGAAATCATCTACTTAACTGCAAAGAATCTCATGTTTCGTAAAATGAACAAAGAAAAGTTCAATCCAATCTGGAAATTCAGGACATAAACAAACAGAATTCTCTGCAGGATTCTGCAGTGCTGTGGGGAAAACTTTATCTGATTCAGTATTTGTGTAGTTAAGCTTATGATGAAATAGAACTATAAAAGGCGGGGAGGAGCAACAATATCAAAAATGGGCACCATTAGTTGAAATGCATAAGCATATACAGATGAATGGATTATTCAGGGATACACTTTGTGAATTAATGGATAGCTTCTCAACAATTTACAGTAACTGTTTAAATGATCAATCATCATTCCAGTCAATCCAAAACCAAGAGCACCAATCAATGTTTTCTAGGAGCAGCACCAGATGAAGAAGACAACTCAAAGCAAGCGAGTGCAATCTTCTGGATTAATTCTAATCTTCAAGGAGCAATCTTTGTTCTGATGGGTTCCCTTATGATGCGGTGTGCATGCATGATTGAACACTGAAACCAGCACCACACAATATAGTGAGCATCACCATGATCCAGATTAAAGCTTATGTAGAACATAGGCCTATTAAAAACAAAAACATTCAAGAAAAAATAAGGTGTTTTAGCAGAAAATTGAGTTCCATGTGGCGATAATTCTATCGCCGCGGTGAAGCTATCTCGAGAGACGCCGCATCACCGTTAGCTGAAGCTCGACGAGAATTGCAGGCTTTGGTGATGTGCACGTGATGCGATCGCCGTGGACGGTGCCCCATACCCAGGCAGCTGTGGTGTTTGCAAATCGCAGTGCTTTGCTGCTGCCCGTCCCTCCGTGTAAAAATGGTCAAGTTTATTTGCTATATAATGACCATTATTTAATGAATATTTGGGCTTGAAAAACTATGAGCGTGGATCCATATGATGGTTATATTTAATCAAACTTGAAGAAATTTCGTATCTTACAAATAACCTTCCTTTCTGGGCATGTCTTGTGATTTATAAATTATTAATACTTATGCATTTATTTGGACCTGGAATTCCTTCTAATGAACTTATGATCATATTATTGAGCATTATATATTGGAGCTATTGTTGTTCAATTTGTGTTGGCACTTGTAAGGATTTTAACCTTTCTTCCGCATTGCAAGGATATCACTTTCAAATAGTTTTTACCTCAAAAAAAAAAAAATCAAATAATTTAAAGTAACGTCAAAGTTTCAACAGGTATGCAAGGAACGTAAGGAGCTTTAAGTTGACTACCGGATAATCACTTAGGACTGATGGGACTCTGTGCCATTAGCTTTTGAGTACTTCCATTTTGGGCCAAAGATATCATTATTTATTCATTTATTTTTCGGTAGAAGACAAATATATCATTATAAATGGCTTTAAACATTTCACAAACCCCTATTGGCATAAAATGCATGATGCATTGGCCTGGACTGGCTCAGCTGGTTAGAAGCAACGCAGAGTTCCTAATGGCTAATGAGTGCCATCTACTAGTCAAGACACATACCCACCGTCAACCATTCAACACTCAAAAACGCCCCATAACCTCGAGACAAACGGTAACGTATGAGAGTGCAAGATTACATGCTTTAAAGATTATGGCCGTATCTTTGGTCCAAAAGGAAGCATCCATCTTCGCACAGATGTATTATTGGATTGTGCAATAGCTACTTTAAGATCTATGCAGCCAGATACAACAATATTTCATGTTATGAGAAGAGATCAATTATTCCCAAACTCCTACCCCTAGTAGAGTGGCTGCAAATTATTGCTGCAAAGTGAGATGAATAACCTTTTTATCCCTCTTTTATTTCAAAGTAGGGAAAAGACGGAGCACATCCCTCTAAAGCCTCAACTTTTTTTGAATGGCTATGCCAAGCTAAACTTGACTCCTGATCTCCCATGTGGTAGAAAAACACAATTTTTTTTTTACAGTACTGTTGGGATATACCGACCGACTCCATCCGACCGACCGACTCCATCTGGCCGACCGACTCCACCCGACCGACAGCGGACGACACCGACAGCGACTACCGATTGTGCCCCGATCGAAGCGGATCGGCCTAACGACCCCACGTCGCCTCCGATCGCCTGAGGACCGACCCCCCGCCACCGACTTCCTATCGGATGGGACACCGATGACTCACCATCAGTTTGGATGACTGACGTCCCACCTCTACAGGCCCTCCTAGACACCGGATGAGCGGCGTGGGCTGCAGTCCCATCAAGTAAACGCCGTCCGAACGCCAGGGGGCATTACCCTACCAGGAAGCCTGGGGCGCTGTCCTGCTAAGGACGAGAATTAATTCCTAGGACCTGTCAACTTTGTCAACGACGTAACAACCTCCGGTGATTTGACAACTCTCCAGTTGTCTACATCATCGACGGCGAGGCCATACCACCTCCTACTATAAATCGGGGAAGGCAACAGTGCTAGAGGACTCCTCCGAAAATGCTCAGGCTCTCCCTCTCTCTCTCTCCCTCTCCCCGTAGAGCTCCTTGTCTCCTTTTTACTGTTGCCTAGTCTCCTCTCTGACTTGACCGTCGGAGGGTCCCCGCCGGAGCCGCCTCCGGTCAGCGTGGACTTTCTTTTGCAGGCGCTGTTCCCGACGACCAGGCGACGAGGGGATTGGCCGTAACAGATTGGCGCGCCAGGAAGGGGGAACGTACAGAACGCTACGGGTTCTCGTAACGGTACACTATCCCCACGAAATTCGAGATCACAAAGATAAGAGCTCAACGGTCGAGGGTCACTGGATCGGTGAGGCGCTCTTCCCGTCGGGAAGAGGCCTCCCCTCCACCCTCCATGGCGGAGCCCAGCTCTCCGCGTCCCCAGTGACCGCGGAGGCACAGATCGCGGCAATAGTTCGACAGATAACCGTGCTGACGGACGCGGTCAAAAGCCTTCAGCAACAACCGATCCGGCTGCCGCCTTCCCCGGCAAGCAACCGCGGCACGTCCGATACCCTCCAGGAGCAGCCGCCGACGCCCGCACCGATCGTCGTCGCCTTCTCCGGAGCCCCTGTCACGCTGCTCCCATCGGAAGGAGGAGGAGCGCCCACGGCGTGACGCCCGTCGGTCTCGACGGCCCTCCCCTTCCCAGCTGGAACGAGCAAGGAAGGAGAAGTGACCGCGAACGCCATCCGCCTCTCTCTCGGACTCCTCTGGAGACTCCACTCCTAGGGTCTCCCAGCACCGACGGATCGACGACTACGAACGCAGGTTCGACGAGATCGACCGTCAGCTTGCCCAGTTGCAGGTGGACGGACAGAAGTCTTCGAACGACGTTGACTTCCAGACCGTCCAACCTCTCTCCCGACTCATCCTTGACGAGCCGATCCCCAGTCGGTTCAAAATGCCACACGTGGAGCCTTACGACGGCTCCACCGACCCGATCGACCACCTGGAGAGCTACAGAGCTCTCATGACGATCCAGGGGGCAACCGACGCTCTCCTTTGCATCGGCTTCCCCGCCACGCTACGCAAAGCTGCCAGGGCCTGGTACTCCAGTCTTCGATCGAAAAGTATCCACTCCTTCGGGCAGCTTGAGCACTCCTTCACGACCCACTTCAGCACCAGCCGAAAGCCGCCCCGAACATCGGACAGCCTTTTCTCTCTTAAACAAGGAAAAAATGAGACGCTCCGACACTTCGTGACGCGATTCAATGCGGCCACGCTCGAGGTTCGGGACCTCAATGAGGACATGGCTGTCTCGACCATGAAGCGCGGGCTGAGGACATCCCAGTTCACCTACTCCCTGGACAAAACCCTCCCCCGAACGTACGCTGAGCTGCTGGAGCGCGCATACAAGTACATGCGTGCGGACGAGGGAGCTTCCGACCGACGTCTGGCCGAGCCCAAAGGCTCGAAGGAGAAGCGGAGGAAGGGTCAGGACCCTGCTGTGCCTAGCAGGCCCCCGACCGACAGTCGGATCTCACCCCCACAACAGGACCAGAGGTCGCCCCGACGGCGGAGCCCGAGGCCGACACGCCCCAGGTACGATTCCTACACTCCTCTCTCTGCTCCTCGTGCGCAGATTTTGATGGAGATCGAAGGGGAAGAGTACCTGCGACGGCCTCCGCCTTTGAAGGCAAAGGCCTCGACCGACGGAAATACTATCGATTCCATCAGGGCCACGGCCACAATACCGAACAATGCATCCAACTTAAGGATGAGATCGAAGTTCTCATCCATCGGGGATATCTCGATAAATTTCGGAGGAACCCGCCGACCCAACCTATTGCCGACCGACGACCCCAGCCGATCGAAGAAGTGACTGATAATCGACCTACGGTCGGGGTCATCAATATGATTTCCAAACGAATGGGCCCAGGGACGTCTGCTGGAGGGGAGCCGGCGAAGAAGCCACGCCCGGACGATATAATCACTTTTACAGAAGAAGATGTTCGGGGCATCCAAACCCCCCATGATGACGCTGTTGTTGTCTCGACAATAATAGCGAATTACGATGTAAAAAGAATCTTTGTAGATAATGAAAGTTCAACGAACGTTTTGTTTTACTCGACCTTCTCCCGGATGTGACTATCGGCCGACCGACTCAAGAGAGTCTCTGCGCCCCTCATAGGCTTTGCTGGAGACGCTATCGCGGTGGAAGGAGAGGTCACCCTGCCCGTGACGGTCGGAGCCGAACCACGACAAAGTACAGTCCACCTGACTTTTGCGGTCGTCCAAGTGCCCTTGGCCTACAACGCCATACTTGGAAGATCCGGACTAAATTCCTCAAAGCGATAGTTTCCACGTATCATCTCCTGGTTCGGTTCCCGACCAAAAATGACGTCGGGGAGATGCGCGGAGATCAACCCTCACCCGACGATGCTTTCAGATCTCTACTTGAAGCGACAAATCAAAGGGTCCCCTAACGGCCGACAAGCTGGACCCAAGGGAAGAAGAAGAGCGGAACAGCTCATTCCCATCGCGATAGTGGAAAACCCTGACAGAAAAGTATGGGTCGGGTCTCAATTACCCGACCCCGAGCGACGACATTTGGCGGAGCTACTGAAGGCAAATACCGACGTATTCGCCTGGTCGGCGGCGGATATGCCGGGAATTTCATCGGAAACGATGACACACCGACTCAACATCGATCCAGCAGTGAGGCCGGTAAGGCAGAAGAAAAGGTCTTTTGCTCCAGAAAGACAGAAGGCCATCGACGAGGAGGTGGATAAGCTGCTCGATGCAGGCTTCATCAGAGAGGCCACCTACCCCGATTGGCTGCCAATATTGTCATGGTGAAAAAGCCAACGAAAAGTGGAGGATTTGCATCGACTACACCGACTTGAATCGGGTCTGTCCAAAGGACAGCTTCCCACTTTCGAAGATCGACCAGCTGGTGGATGCGACATCCGGTTATCGACTGCTCAGCTTCATGGACGTCTTCACAGGGTACAATCAAATTCGGATGGCGCCCGAAGATGAGGAACACACCACCTTCGTGACCGCCAAGGGCCTCTACTGCTACAGAGTAATGCCATTCGGACTGAAGAACGCTGGCGCCACTTACCAACGACTTGTCAACAAGGTCTTTAAAGACCAGATCGGGCGCAACATGGAAGTGTATGTCGACGATATGCTGGTAAAGAGTGCGCAAATTTCGGATCATGTCCAGGATCTCAAAGAAACCTTCCGCACTCCACGACGACACCGAATGAAGCTGAACCTGACCAAGTGTGCCTTCGGAGTGACCTCGGGGAAGTTCCTCGGATTTCTCATCTTGCAACGGGAAATCGAGGCTAACCCCGAGAAGATCAAGGCCATCGTCGATATGCGACATCCGGACACCAAGAAGGAGGTACAGCAATTCAACGGAAGGATCATCGCGCTCAGCCAATTCATTTCTCGATCGGCTGAGAGATGCTTCCCGTTCTTCAAAACCTTGCGACAAGCCAAGCATTTCTCTTGGCCGGACGAGTGCCGGCAAGCCTTTGAGGAACTAAAGAAATACATGGCCTCTCCGTCGCTCCTCGTAAGACTGGAGGTCGGGGAGATCCTGTACCTTTACCTGGCTACCTCCCCGGAGGCGGTTAGTTCGGTGCTCGTTTGAGAGAACGAGAATCGGGTTCACCAACCGATATATTATGTCAGCAAAGTGCTTCACGAAGTTGAGACTCGATACTCGAAGGCCGAGAAAATGATTTTCGCTCTTGTCATTTTGTCACAGCGGCTTCATCCGTACTTTCAGGCACATGCTGTCGTGGTCCTCACCGACCAACTCCTGAGAGCGATCCTGCACTGTCCTGATACGTCGGGACGACTGACGAAATGGGCTGTGAGACTGAGCGAATTCGACATCCAATACCGACCGCGATCTGCTCTCAAAGCTCAGGTTCTGGCGACTTCATCGTCGAATGCCCGATGACCGACCTGCAATCGGGGGTGGGGAGCCCCGCGGAGGTCGGGACCTCCGACTGTGACCCCGATTCGGCCTGGGTGTTGCACATCGACGGAGCCTCCAATGCTCGAGGGAGTGGAGCCGGTTTCCTGCTCACCAACTCGGAGGGAGTGGTTACCGAACACGCCCTCCGATTCGACTTCAAGGCCTCCAACAATCAGGCCGAATATGAGCGCTCGTCGCCGGCTTGAAGTTGGCATTGGAGCTCGGGGTCGACCGACTCAAAGTTTTCTCCGACTCTCAATTGATCGTTGGGCAAATCCAAGGCGAGTTTGAGGCGCGGGATCCGACCATGACCAAGTACCACCAAAAAGTAAAAGATCTCGTGGCACCCTTCAAGTACTTCAAAATCTTCCACATCCCCAGGGTAGAAAATTCTCGGGCCGACACGCTCTCCAGGCTCGCGACATCTACTATGGCACCTTGGGTCAGACGTTCGTGGAAAGTCTCGAATGATCGAGCGTCGACAAGGTCGAAGAGGTACTGCAATTGGCGGCGGAGCTGAGCTGGATGGACCCGATCGCTCAGTACCTGACCGACGGATCTACCCCCGAAGAACCCGCGGAAGCCAAATGACTCCGATGGGCGGCTTCCCAATATGTGATGATCGACGGCCGATTATACAAAGGTCATTTTCCCTTCCCTTGCTGAAGTGCCTAGGGCTGACCGACGCGGACTATGCCCTCAGAGAGGTACATGAAGGGATCTGCGGCGATCACTTGGGGGGCAATCCTTGGCTTACAAAGTCCTGCGACAGGGCTACTACTGGCCCACTATGAAGAGGGACGCGGTTGAGTTGGTTCGGAGGTGCGAACCGTGCCAAAGGTATGCCAGCATACAACACCGACCAGCCAGCCGGCTTGCTCCGGTCGTCGCCCCGTGGCCCTTCGCCCAATGGAAAATCGACATACTCAGACCTTTCCCTCCGGCGTCCGGGCAGCGGAAGTTCATCGTCGTCACGATCGACTACTTTACTAAATGGGTGGAAGCCGAACCCTAGCGCAAATCACCGAGCGAAAAATGGAGGACTTCGTGCAGAAGTCCATCATTTTCAGGTTCGGACTGCCAAACACAATCATTACCGACAACGGATGATAGTTCGACAACCAGGACTTTCGAAACTTCTGTGCAAGGTTTCAAATCACGCACCGACTAACCTCGGTCGGGCATCCGCAGTCCAACGGTGAGGTCGAGGTGACCAACCGAACCATACTGTATGGGCTCAAAACCCGACTGAACGAAGCCAAAGGCCTCTGGGTCGAGGAGCTGAACTCCGTCTGTGGCGTACCGGACGACACCCCGAGTCCCGACCGGGGAATCACCTTTCAGCTTGGCGTATGGAACGGAAGCCATGATCCCGTTGGAGATCGGGTTGCCATCAACTAGGGTTGAGCAGTACCGTGAGCCGGACAACTCCGAGTGTCGGAGAGCTGACTTGGACCTCTTACCCGAGCTCCAATGCGAGGCACAACTTCATATGGCTTCCTATCGATAAAAGGTGGCCCGATATTACAACGCCAGGGTGAAGCCGAAGCTCTTCCGGCCTGGAGACCTGGTCTTGAGAAAGGCGGATTCTCGAAACCCCTGGACCAGGGAAAGCTGTCCCCAAACTGGGAGGGGCCCTACAAGGTAGCCGACACTTGCGGACCAAGAGCTTAACGACTGGAGACCCTAGAAGGGACGGCCATCCCACAGACTTGGAATGCCGACAATCTGAGGATGTACTATCAGTGAACTTTGTACCCCCTTCACTTGGAATACGAACCCGGTTTTAAACTTCGGAGTCTAGAATGTCAACTCTCCAACTGTTATTCGGCGCTCACCAAGGGATGCGAGTCCCCGGCGTCACAACTCGGACTTGATGATCTGCTGTGACCCGGCGGACCGACCACCAACGATGCATCGGGCGCGTAAAGGACCGATGCATCTGCGACGATGGGAGTTACACTCCTTCTACATCTAAAACTCTCGGCCAAAACGATCGAGCAGAGAGATCGGCCGACTCGCCGACCCCGCTCCAGCCGGGAATGGCAAAGCGCCAACGCAACCAACGTCGCATTCGCGACTTACCGACCGGGTCGAGGCCGGTCGAAGGGTATTCGGCTTACCACCGTTTATCACACGACGCGACACAAGTGTCCGACCTAAGTCTGGGTAGTGGGAACTCGACTTGCCATCGCTTTTTCGACCTAACACGTCGACTGCGTACGATGATGTACCAGACGCAGTCCGACCGATCGCATCGGACGACATTCGGGTCATCGGGGTGCACCTGAAAGTCGGTCGACTTTCGTCCCCACGAACGACCTTCGACTCCGCCGGCACGACCGACTCAACAGACTCGTGCCTGGAAGTTGGTCGACCCCCGACTCATGCCAGGACGACGTACGTTCGACTCTGGCATTCAGTTTACGACCTAACGACGGACGTTCGATCCAGGTCTAAGGACGGGCGATTAGTGGTCGGAGTTCGTCTTGCTTATCCTGTGATGCACTACCGACTATCTCGACTAACAACTCGAGATATCGTAGGGTGTCCTAATGCGGTACGTCGGGACTGCGTCTCTACGACCTTATGACCCCACGACTACAAGTACATCCTGACAGGCAAGAAAAAGAAGTCGAAAAGAAAATCAGAAATTTCTTAAGTCTTTTAAGTCTACAAAATCGGGTCGAAGCCCGGTTACAAGTGCGCAAAGAAAAACAAAAAACAACAAAGGAGGATAAGGCCGCGATCATCCTTCGGAGTCGATCTCTTCGACTGATGAAAGCTCAGGGATGACCGGTGTATCTACAATGATCGACACTGGGTCGGCGGCCGACGCTGGATCGATGGACGCGCTGGATCGACGGTCGACGCCGGATCGACGGTCGGCGTTGGATCATGGGCCGAAGCTTGGTCTGGAGTCAGGACCGTCCCTCCTTCGGCAATCTGCTTCGGGATGGCCTCTCCCACCGCAGCGACGTCCCCCAACGATGGGTCGGCCATCTCTTTCGTGGCTTGGTCCTCGGCCCCCGGTGGAATGATATCGCTGAGGTCCAGCTCCGGGTACAGAGCTTGGACTGCATCCCGATCGTCTTCGTACCCCACCCGGTACGATGCAAAGCCGGTCTCCAGCAGCTCCTCCCGATACCTGTCGGAGCCACGGAAGTCGTCCACCGCCCGACTCAGTGACTCCTTCGCCGACCTCGCCTCCGCTTCCACCCGGTCGAGAGAGTCCTTCGCCGACTCTGCCTCTACCTTCACTATGTCGGCATCGGCCTGGGCAATCGACAAGTCCTCCTCAGCCTTGGCGAGGTTCTCTAGGCTGACCCGGAGTTGCTCGCGTTCGACCTCGAGCTCGACGGCAACGCCGTCCCGTTCGGGCCGCAGACGGTGCGCAGTCCGACCCTTGCGCTTGGCCTCCTTTCGGGCCGACTTGAGTTCGGACCCGAGACGAGAGACCTCGTCCTCCAGCCTCACCTCCCGATCGGTCGACTACTTTAGGTGTTCGACCAGCACCGCCTTGTCAGCTTCGACGGCCGTCGCCCTGTCCTTCCAGCCGCCCGGATGTTCCGAACTCCGGTACCCGGCCTCAAGTTCGGACATGGTATAAATTAGCTGTAAACATGGACGCTACGTCAGGAAAGCAAATAATGAGAACAGTAAGAAGGAAAGAGATGAAGTGGAACTTACCCCGACCATGGTCGGGTAGAACGAAGATAGCATCTCGATCACCTGTCGAGACCTCAGGACCTCCACGTCGGCTGGGAGAAGGATCCCCGGCATAGCCTCCTGGCCAAGTTATGGTCGGCCAGGGCCGACAATCCTTCAGGGGCCTGAGCGCCAGGTGACGCGGCGGTACTCCCCGACCTTGGGTCGTCGGCGGGGGCCATCGGGGCTTTCCCCCGATCGACCGCCCCGGCCCGTAGATCGGGTAAGGAAGGGATGCTCGAGCTTGACTGAGCACCCCCCGTTGCAGCTGCAGACGCCATCGGATGATGTTTGGGTTCCCGAACGGCGTCCGATGCCACTCTCATCGACGAAGCCGCCGACGTTCCTTCAGCCACTTCCCTCGCCGGCCGCTCCACCGGTTGCACCGTCGGAGCCGAGAGTGCGATCACCAGCTTCGACTGTTCGGTCGCCGACGCTGCGACGGTCGGTGCGCTGTTGAGGGTTTCTTCGACGGTCGTGAGGGTCCAGCCCCGGACGCCGGCCTCTTCCTCGCCGCATATTGTCTGATTTCAGCGTCGGTTGGCCTCATCCTCGGCAATGTCCCTGCGATTCCGACAAGAGGATCAGTATATGCTCGAGAACAAATGCCAAATAAAAAGACAACCGATGGATCGGGCGATACCTAGGCGGGGGACTAGGCTCAGGCCAGCATCATAGAGGGCTTGTTCGGTAACAAGCTCCCTCTGCTTCGGGACCGACATGTCCTTGAGTCGGTGGAAGTCCTCCCGGTCGTCCGCCTCCACCCGGCTGTTCTCGTTTGCCTCGGTTCGGGGCACGCCCCAATGAGAAGAGAAGCCCCAGGGAGAAGAAGAAGAAACAAAGAAAAACTGGTTCTTCCACCCGTGAATGGACGATGGAAGGCCAGTGATGAAGGAAAGACCCTTCCGGGGGTTGAAGAGCCACCACCCTCGGGCCTTAGGGTGGGGTCGGAGGACAAAAAATGCCCGGAAGAGAGAGATCCGAGGGTTGGTCGGCAGGAGCTGACACAACAGGACGAAGCTGATTATCAGCCGAACCGAGTTCGGCGCCAGTTGCGCCGGACAGAGTCCGTAATAATCTAGCAGATTTCGGACGAACTCCAGAATCGGAAGCCGAAGACCAGCTCAGAGGTCCTCGACGTACAATGCCACCTGGCCCGCGGGTGGGTTGTTAACCCAACCGCCGGCCCCTGGGGCGGAAAGTCGGAACTGCTCCGGGATATGATACTGATCCCGAAGCCGATCAACATTCGGCCCGAAAGCGAGGAAACCTCAACTTTCGGAGTCGACCGAAGGTCATCGGTCGGATTTTCCGACCGAGCCTCCTGAGGTGAGGTTCTGGCCATAACACTAGAACCAAGAAGAAGACAAGACCGAAGAAGAAGGAGAAGGAAAAGAAAGGATTTTAAGGAAAACTAGAGCAAAACAGAAGAGGGGACGAACCCCGAACGAACCCTTGCGAGAGTGGGGGTGGGCGCAGCTGCCGTCGACGACGGAGAGACCGCTTGGGCAGAGTCTCCGCAGCAAAACCGTCAGAAATGAAGCTTCGAGTACAAGTGGCCCCATATATATAGGGCTGTTCGACGGCCGAGATGATGCCGCGCCGACCAAGACTTCTCGGATGAGCGACACATGGCGGCATTCGGGCCCTCTTTTTATCCGGCAGTTCGGCGCACCCATCCCGGAAGGGCCACGTCGCCTTCATTAAATGCGAAGGACGCCGCCCAACAACCCCTGACGCGTGGCGGAAGGGCCGCGATTCTGAATTAAATCGCCCGTGGTGATTCGCGTCCCCGATGGGACGCCTGACAGGGATCCACGCTCCCAAAACCGACGCGGGATGGCGGTTTGCGTTCCCCAAAAGGCGCCGGACACCCGATCGCCTGACACCGGATCGTCCGGCACTCGGTCGTCTGACACCCGATCGCCTGACACCGGATCGTCCGGCACTCGATCGTCTGACACCGATCGTCTGACACCGGATTGTTTGACGTCGCGTCATCAAACAACAGGACACCTGACATCGACTTGCCCAGATCATCCGTCGGTGAGATCAGCAAACTCGGTCCAGGACGCAGCAAAGAATCCACTCCTTTCGCCCAACGTCCCACCCGCGTGGAGACGCGGGCCAATGCGACATCAGGCTCAGGAGTGGGGGGGGCAACTGTTGGAATATACTGACCGACTCCATCCGACCGACCGACTCCATCCGATCGACCGACTCCATCCGGCCGACCGACTCCATCCGACCGACCGACTCCATCCGGCCGACCGACTCCATCCGACCGACCGACTCCGCCGACCGATGGCGGGCGACACCGACAGCTACTACCAATTGTGCTCCGATCGGAGCGGATCGGCCTAACGACCCCACGTCGCCTCCGATCGCTTGAGGGCCGACCCCCCACCACCGACTTCCTATCGGATGGGACACCGACGACTCACCATCAGTTTGGATGACTGACGTCCCACCTCTACAGGCCCTCCTAGACACCGGATGAGCGGCGTGGGTTGCAGTCCCATCAAGTAAACGCCGTACGAACGCCAGGGGACATTATCCTGCCAGGAAGCTGGGGCGCTATTCTGCTAAGGACGAGAATTAATTCCTAGGACCTGTCAACTTTGTCAACGACGTGACAACCTCCGACGATTTGACAAATCTCCAGTTATCTACATCACCGATGGCGAGGCCATACCACCTCCTACTATAAATCGGGGAAGACAACAGTGCTAGAGTACTCCTTCGAAAATGCTCAGGCTCTCCCTCTCTCTCTCCCCCTCTCCGTAGAGCTTATTGTCTCCTTTTAACTGTTTCCTAGTCTCCTCTCTGATTTGACCATCGAAGGATTTCGTCGGAGCCGCTTCTGGTCAGCGTGGATTTTTTTTACAGATGCTCATTTTCGATGATCAGATGATGAGAAGATTGACCACAACAAGTACAAAACGCATGCAGTAATATAACATGCGGTCTCTTCTGGCATGTCACATGGGGCTTAATGTATCACCCCTACCCCCTTCCTCTTGTTTAAGAGAACCCAGGGAAGAGATCACGTTCCTCGTTGCCAGGTCACCGCTTTCAAACGGCTTTCCTCATTTTCTTATATCTTCAAAAGCGTCCATTTCTCTTTTCCTAATAAAAAATAAACCTTCTTACCCCTCTATTCTTGCGTTCCTTGTGTTCGACGCTTACATCGGTTGAGACGTCGTTCCTTTCCGTCGACTAACCTCTCTCTCTCTCTCTCTCTCTCTCTCTCTCTCTACCGCTCCATTAGATCTAATCTCACGATCGGGGAGGATGTGGTGAGGACTATTGGGTCTCCGCTTCGATCGAGGGAGGGAGGGAGAAAAGATGCAGAATCGAGGATCGAGCCACCGCCTTCCGGGGTTGGTGCTCCGCTCTCGGATCTCCTCGGTGATGCTCGCAATGTTTGCTACCATGGCCTCCTTCTACGTCGCCGGACGGTGAGACGCCTCCCTCCCTCCGTTCTTCTTCCTTTACGGTGGAATGGATTTTTTTTTTTTTCCTGTTCTCGATTGCTAAATTCGAATGGCGTGCCCGTGTTTCATGAGCTACGGGCAGGTATTCGTATTTAAGTGCCATCTTTTATTTTTCTTTTTTGGTATTAGTTTATGGCAGGATGCGGAAAGTAGGGTTTATCTCATCAAAGAACTCGATCGGAGGACTGGACAGGTATACCCTTTGATTTTTCTTAAGAATTTGTGTTCGTTTCTCATTTTGCTTTCGATCCGATTAGGGTTTCGCTGAGTATATTAGATTCTTGATGCTCTTCTGGACTCAAATTGGGATTAAATATTTTGAATTTTTACATGGATTCTTGTACAATGGTATGATCTTGATGTGTGATTGAAGTAAATTTCTAATCTTGGGTATGTTAGCCAGTTCCTGGTGCTCTTTTTTCACGACAGTTGTTTAAATTGTAAATTTTTACATCTTGTCCCCTAAAAAAAGCGTGTCGTTCATTGAAGTCAACTTCCGAGCTTGCGCTGTTGATTTTCTTGCGTGGTGGGTAATAACTCTGAAGAGATGTGAGCTTCTTGGTTCTGTTTCAGGGGCAGTCCGCTATATCAGTTGATGATACACTGAAGGTAGCAAAATGCAGGTAATTCGCCTTTATATATGAATTTTCTGGTTGAATGGGATCAGAGCCGAATCTTTTGAAATTTTTACATAGGTTTTGACTGTAGATATTCTAATTTTCAGGTACCAGCATAAGAGATTAGCAGCACTTGAGATGGAGCTGGCTGCAGCGAGGCATGAAGGCTTTGTTGGGAGTTATTCTTCCAAGACAAATGACACTAATACTGGGAAAAAGCTGATGGTTGTTATAGGAATCATCACAGAATTTGAGCGCAAGAACAATAGGGATGTGATCCGCAGGTCGTGGCTTCCAACTGGTACAGTGCTTGTTCCTCTTATTTTGATATTCTTTATGAAAGAAATAGAACTCTTTCTGATACCTATATTTAAATATAATAATTATAAAAAGACTTTGCTAGATCCAAGAGTTGGGTTAGTTGTGTAATCTGGAAAAGCTATTGGTTGCTTCGATGTTAAATTTTAATTAATATATGCTTCTATATGTTTTTCTTAAAATCTATTATTGTTTTGCTGCAAGTCCATTTATATTAGTAGTGGGACAAATCACCTTTGTGCCATATGGTATTGTTTGGTAATCATTTTCATGAGTTGAACTATGAGAATGTGGGAGGTCTATGTCAAACTAAAATGCATTTTGGATCACATACCGTATTTGATTCCATGTTCCCTTCTATTAAAAAGGTTTGTGTTCATACTTCTGTTAATTCAAAATTTTCTCTCATCCATATATTTCTAGTTGCTGATGCATTCATGTCGTGGTGTTCTGTTGTGGATATAATAACTTTCATGTTACAACTGCCACCACCTCCAGCCTTATCCTGTTGAGAGAAAGTCCTGTAAACAGATCGATCAGTAATTTACTGCTTCCTGCCAATTTGATGTCACCTCTCGAGGTTTTGCTGACATTTTTGGGTCAATCCAGTTAGCGGTTGTGGGAAAGAGAATAATCAATTCCACACATTGCATTGCTATTGATTTTTTTTTTGGTATGTAAAATATATTTTAATTTCAGTACTATATATTGAAACAAATGATTTGATATGACCCACAGATTTTGAGAAGCATTAAGAGCTTTTTGAATGCTAAACTGATGTATGATTGCTAAAATTTAGCTATTTAGCCAAATCATGTGCCTTGCATGATCTTTGACTTCATACAGGTCCAGCGCTGAAAAAGTTGGAAGAAGAGAAAGGTGTCCTTGTACGATTTGTGATAGGAAGAAGGTATTATTTTATGTCTGGATATAACACATTAGAAAGATTCCATGGGAATCTTTTTCTGATGGATTTTTGCTGACTTGCAGTGAAAATAGAGGAGACAGTTTTGACAGGGCAATTGATGATGAAAATAGGCATACCAAGGACATCATGATTCTTGTATGTTTGTTTGTTGTTTTGAAACTTCCTTCACAATTTCTTTGATTATTATTCTTTTCTTACATATTTGTATTTGTTTGTTTGTTCCTTCAAGCTGCTTGCAATTTACCCATTTTAAATTTGCCTTTGCATCTTTTACCCTTTTCAAGGGGATTAAATAGTGTTCAGTATGAGGATGTCTTGACCAAGACCTCTAGATTGATGGAGAGAACAAAAAACATGAAGATATGCTTTGAGAATTATATTATGCCATTTCTCTACTTTAGTGGGGAAGAGATAAAAATCTGATCATCCTCGCATTTGTGCTAACAGTCCTATAAATGAATTATAACAGTTTATTGTGTGGAGAGCTGCACCTTATGTTGTGTCATTGAACAGAAGAACCCAATGCGAAATGACTATTTAAACTATAATATAACCTTTTTTCCTTTAAGCCTGTACAAATTTTTATAGTGATCATTTTTTATGGGAGAACAAAACCAACAATAAGAACATATCTATTATGCATATCGAACTAAGCTGTTTTTCTAGTGTGACTCAGTTGTATGGAATCTGAGTTCAACCAGATCAAGTGAGGCTTAAGTTTGCTGTTATAATAACTAATGCAAGCTCAAACACAATCCAATCACTTCCAAGCCAACCTTGAAACTGATTTTGACAGAACCACAAACTGTTCACCAATGACTTACTTGATGGACTTTTGAGAGCCTGAGGTCTGAATATTTTATTGTTTATTAAAGTTGAAATTACAAAATGCAACCATCAAACATTCTAATTAACCTACTGGTGTAGTGCATACTATCAATTGGGGTTGTGAAAGAGAATTTGGTAGCTTCAATAAATGGATGGTGAGACATGATAGTGTTTTGCAGATAGACATCACTAAAAACACATCAGTGTCGCAAAAGGCTGATGACCTATTTGTGGCCGCATGCTGCAAATGGAGCTCATGGAGACTGCAATGTGTTGTTTATCCAAGTAATTATAGCAGGAATTCTTTCATTTTCCACTTTCTTGTAGAATAGGAGCTTTTCTTTCTTTTCTTTTCTTTTTTTTTCTTAAATGGTTTTGTTTACTGGATCTTGTTATCATTAATTATTTTCTTTGCTTGTTTCCCATTTCTTACACCGTGTATCATAACTTTGTGATAATCTGTTTAAGGCCTGGAACTTGTTAAGAAATCAAATCATTTGCCACCTTTTGCTTTTATCCATTCTTATTAGACACACATAGAATCTGTGATCTGAAGACATGTGTAATATGATGTAGTTGGTTGAGCTTCAGTTTGTGTTATGGCTGTTTTATTGAAAGTTAGAGAAGCCTGCTGACTAGAAATTTGTTCATTTTAAGAAGAGATTATTTGGTGGAAATTTCCGCAATCAGCTATTATATAACTTATGTCTGTTTCTTTGGACAGTTCAGACTAGCTTATACTTTAATTTCCAACAGGATAATCATATTGAAGCACCAGAAGAATATCCAAAAAAGACAAAGCTGTTTTTCGCTCATGCTGCAGACACCTGGGATGCTGAGTTCTATGCTAAGGTTAAGGATGACGTTTATGTTAACATTGGTAAGAACTGATCTCAACAAGTTCTGCATGACTTACACTGGCATCATGGTTTATGTCAATACACTATAAGAATATTTCAGTTCATTTAACTGATGCCAACATATATGATGTCTATAATTACTAAAAATTAGATCGAATCTTAATTTACTTGCTGTGCAGCTAATTTTCTTATATTAGAGGAACCTGATACCTGGTGCAAAATTTTGTGGGTCAACACCAGGATCAAAATTGCTGTGTTGCAATAAAATCATGAAAAACCAACAACTTATGTGGATATGAATAAAGTAAATTAATCTATCTTAGTTGACTTCTAAGGTGGTATAGAAACCTGTGTATATACATGTGCTATAAATTACTTTCCAAGTGTTCCCCAATTATCATAATATTGAGAGACTTAGTGCTGATTATGACAGTTTGACATGCTTAAAATAGCCTTTTAGCATATTAATATCATGTACTGTTTTCATCAATTTATGGTGCCCTACAGACACAGAAGTGGACTGCAAGTATAGGTGTATGCACATCCATATTTTACAATATATTTGAATAACGCCTTTTTCTTTCTAGATGCTTTGGGAGCAATGCTTGCAACTCACTTGGACAAGCCGCGTGTTTACATTGGGTGCATGAAATCTGGCGAAGTTTTCTCCCAGTCGTGAGTAGTTAAATTTTTGAGTCGTGTACTTTTTCTTCATTATGACCACTAAAAGGAAGTTATTTCAGTTTTTATATTTATCAAATACTGATGTAGGAACCACAAATGGTATGAACCAGACTGGTGGAAATTTGGCGATGGAAAATCGTGAGTGATGCTTTACTTTCTGTTTATGCTTTAAAGAATCATTAGCATCTTTGGGATAACTTACAATGTTGAGCATCATCTTTTAACTTTTGTTAATTTAGTTATCTTGGTTAATTTGGTACTTGCTCCTAGCTTGATTTATTACTTCAATACAGAAGCTTTGACAAGGGGTTTTCTATCATAATTTGAACCCTCCACAACCTTATGGTAGTGTATGGATTTTTGAAAGTATTACTACATTATTTTTTTTAAAAACTTTTTGGCTCACTGTGACCATTTATTTCTGGTTTGGTTGCATTCAACTTACAGAAAATACAGCCTGAATTGCATATTGCCTAAAAGGATTAGAAGGAAACTGCTGAAAAGCATAAGCTCGTAAATAGAAACGAGTTACATTACTTCATTTGTAATGCCTACCTCAAGTAGCTGTTAGTAGGTTTCTGACATTTATCATGTTGATTGTCTTATCTTCATTTCTGTATTTTTTTTTTTCCTTTTCTGAGGAAGTATGATGTGATGATGAAAATATTGTAGTATCTTGGATATATGCTAGTTTAGGGGCATGGGGGTGTCGTTATAGACCAACCCTTACCTGGTGCATTTGAATGACAGCATGCCAGGTAATTGAAGAAGAATGTTAATTATTCTTTTTTTTTTTCAGTGTGGATCTTGTTAGAAGGGACAAAGTGGTTAAACAATAAAAACGAATGGAGGTAGTGTTTGGATGATTTCCAGTGGATATTTGGAACATGACAATAATAGGGGTTCACTCAAGAGTTATTTAAATTTTGGTATTTTATTTGATACTTGGGTTGAACAGTGTGGAAAGAAGAGATCCACACACATGTTTTTTTTTGACAATATTAACAGTATATAAATGTATCAGGTTGGCTTGTAGTCAAACTAGGCCCAACCTCTGTTGGCAGGAACATGAAAAAAAAATAGGGAAAGTTCACTTAAGAGTTATTTAAATTTTGGTATTTTGTTTGATACTTTGGTTGAATACTATGAAGAGAAGGGATACATTCTCATGTTTTTTGACAGTACTATGATATCAATGATATCAGGCTGGCTAGTAGCTGAGATAGGCCCAACCTTGGTTGGCAGGTTTTTTCACTTTTCTGGTCATTTTTAAGCTTTGTGTTTAAACTCGCAGTCCTTAAGCGCCTGGGAATGGGCCTGATATGCAAAGTTTTAGTGGGCCTTCATCGATCTTCATTTGTGGAGTTGACGTTTTTACTTTTTGCACTCTAAAGATTTGTTCTAGAATCCACTGGCGTGTGGTCTGCAGCTCTTATATGAGCTACAAGGCATCAGCTATATGTAGTTGGTTCATCCAAGTCTTTATGACTTGAAGCGAACCCAAATGAAGATCTACATCTGCTATATATCACATCATGCAGCATTTTCTTTTCTTAAAAAACACTTATTCATGCTTGTAAAGTGCATGCTAGATGGTGAAAACCACTTCAAGTAGCTTGGTGATTGATGTGTGGTGATGGTGAAGGTCTCCTGGACTTCTAAGGTTGCAGCTCATTGTCAAAGGTACAAATTAGTTAGAACATGATTCTAGTTGAATTGCCAACAAGGCATATCTAAACCATTTGACACCCCTCTCCACATTGGGAGAGGTAAGGTTCAAATCCAGATGGTAGCACTCTATTGTATTTCTCAAGGAGGGGGAGCGGGAATTAAGAGAGTTAATTTTCACATACTATCAAAAGTAAAATCTTGGATTCCAGAATCAGGATGAGGTGAAGGTTCAAAATTCTGTTAAGTTTCCAAAATGGGTGTGCTATCTTAGGTAGACGATTCCTGCTGCTAAGTGTAAAACTGAAAAGAAGTATATCATGATTTCTTGTTTTGGAGATGATTCTTTTGAGCAATTTTTTAAAGAAAACCAGGTAAAGGATAACTCATTTACTATAAACATCAAACCTTGTACCAACGTTTTGGTGTTAGCTTCAGGAGAGCTCATATCTGCTGACAATAGGTCTGACACCTAGCAGGACTTAAGTTCCAGTACTTTGTCTGACAAGTCCTAGATGGTGATTCTTGTTGGGGTGAACTTTGCCAGAAGAGATGGCAGCAACATATAAAAAGATGCACTTGTTGCATTGTAAAGGATTAAATAAAAGATAAGTTTCTATAATATAATGTAGCTTCATTTGGTCACGTTTATGGCACCTACTTGTTTTTGGCAATGCTCGCAACTCTGCTATCTATAAAGTGGACTTGCTTTGTAGTCTAAAGACTGTTAATGTATAACGTTGAAAAGAAGTGGATTTTAGTCCCAAGTGACATCTGATAGTAAATTCGCAATGAAAGGAACATGGTGTATTAGAAGCCAAGAATGGGTAATGAAGGCACTGCTGTGGATGTCAAAGCCATATATGGATTTTTTTCTTTCCATTGATTGGAATTCTCTGTTTATCTGATTTCCTTTTTCTCTTTATGGCATTGTTTAGGGATTTGGACAACACCCTTTTCCTGCTTTCTCAGTTATTTTGATTGAGAATAGTTGCTTATATCAATTTTTCAAGCTATTATGCATATATATTTTTCTCCCTTGATCTCTTCTCTTTTGCTTGTCTTCCTTTTTCCATAACAATACAATTTGATGTTTCTTCTTGATTTCTGAAGACCTTATTATCATAGGACTTCCTCCTTATTAATAAATGTTTCCTACCTATTGAAATAAATCTTGGTCAAGTCACTAGATCATGCAAACCTGATCTCAACCTTACCCATTCCAGTGTAGATTTGCAGAAATGAGCAATGAAGTTGTACTCAATAATACAGTTTTGTGCATGTAATATATGGATTCTGATAGCCCCCTTAGCTCATGTCTTGTTGTTTCCCCCTTCATTTAACAGATATTTTCGTCATGCTTCTGGTGAAATTTTTGTCATATCGAGAGCTCTAGCACAGTTTATTTCCATAAATAGGTGAGTATATTTTGTCACTTTCTGGCTTCTGTTTCACCGATATGAGTCATTGAGAAAGCATTAGATGAGATCGTTTTCTGTAGATGAAAAGTTAATCTCTTACTAATATGACCATTTCTTGTATTTTGAGCAAAAGATCTATTCTTCGTACATATGCCTATGATGATGTTACTGTTGGTTCATGGATGATTGGGCTTGATGTCAAGCACGTCAATGAAGGAAAATTTTGCTGCTCATCATGGTCCTCAGGTTACTCTCTTACTCTGTGAATAACTAATAATTTGATAGTGCCACTCTTGTGGATTAAATTTCCTTATAAACCGATATGTTCCAGTCTTGGGCTTGGTTTTACATATCTTCGGGACCTTACCATGCCTTGACTGTGAAAGGATCCGATGTTCATGCTATTTCAACAAACATGTTTTGTGATTGTCATCTCCCACCTAATCCTTTAGCTTTCACTTCTGCTGCCTTCAGTAGCTAGGCATTTTCACCCATTGATGGAGTTTGTGACACCACTTTTCAGGAGCCATATGTGCAGCTGTGTGATGATGGGTTTATGGTAGGAGAAAAGTTTACAAATCATGTGGAGGGCCCTCAGGTCTGCAGCATCCAGTTTTCATCACTAGTTGCAAGCAATTAGCAACAAGTCTCTGACGGGAATCTTTGCCACCTATAGATTGGCTTTACTAGAAAGATGCATCTTGTGTCGACCGAATAGTTGCTGAGATCTCAAGAAGAGTAGTTGCTATAATCTTAAGAAGAGCTGGTGGCCCGATATCAGGATACAATATGGAGTTTCTTCTGGAATCAAGAGAACTAACAGGTTTCCCATTGTTTATATATATCATGATTTTGTCACTAATTGTTAGCACAGCGTTCTTATGTTGAGGATTCTTATGTTGAGGAATCAATTTTATGTCACACAATGAAAGGACTACAGGAAATCAATTTTTAAGCAAGTTCAGATGGAAGTTTTGAAAATTTGTCGTTTGCTGTTTGTTTTCAGAAAATCGTGTTACAAGACTTGACTCTTAGGGAGTATTTATTTTAGTTGTTTGAGTGGTTCATACTATTAGTGTTCTTTAAGTCACTTGGATTGTTTCAGAATTTGCAAAAACCTTTTTGACAGCACTGCTGTCAGATGCCTTTTGACCCCCTATTTTTTTCCTGATTGATGGCAGCAATAGACACAGTGATCGAAAAGAAAGATGCCAAGGAGGGGTGATTTTGGCAACTGATAGGGGTGACGTCAGGATGGGTATGGATCAGAATTTTGTCATAAGCTGAACCTGATTCCAAAGAGCATTCTTAGTGATGGAACCAGATCATCCTGTTTGCAAGGTTAAATCTGCAGTCGTTTATGGATGGTGGATGTTAGGCGGTGTTGGGGATATTCTCAAGATGTCATTTGACACCATTTTAGTGCAATAACAACAATGGACTTCCTTTGTGATTACATACTGGTGGGTATAAAATATCTCCCAGCCGAAGTTCGTGATAGGAGCGACCCTCCAGGGATCCAACCGACTTCCGACCTCGACGACGTCTCTTCAAAACTCCCAGACGGTCGAGTCTCCGCAACACTCCTAAGTTTTGCTGACGGATAAGTCCCCACCAGCGTCGATCGAATTCTTCGCGACGGACGGATTCCATCCAAATTTTCACGATGATCGATCATCTTCTAGACTTCGCCCGGACTCCTACGGGAGCCGGACCTCGTCCCCAACTCCGGCTGCAGGAAGGCCTCATCCGGATTCCTACGGGAGCCGGACCTCATCCCCGACTCCGGCTGCAGGAAGATCTTGTCCGGACTCCTACGGGAGCCGGACTTCGCCCCCAACTTCAATTGCAGGTAGACTTCGTCCGGACTCCTACGGAAGCCGGACCTCGTCCCCAACTCCGGCTGCAGGAAGACCTCGTCCGGACTCCTACGGGAGCCGGACTTCGCCCCCAACTCCAATTGCAGGTAGACTTCGTCCGGACTCCTACGGAAGTCGGACCTCGTCCCCAACTCCGACTGCAGGAAGACCTCGTCCGGACTCCTATGGGAGCCGGACCTCGTCCCCAACTCCGGCTACAGGAAGACCTCGTCCGGACTCCTACGGGAGCCGGACCTCGTCCCCGACTCCGGCTGCAGGAAGACCTCGTCCGGACTCCTACGGAGCCGGACCTCGTCCCCGACTCCGGCTGCAGACAGACTTCGTCCGGACTCCTACGAGAGCCGGACTCTGCCCACGACTTCACCTGCAGGTAGACTTCGTCCGGACTCCTACGGGAGCCGGACTCCACCCACGACTTCAATCACAGGTAGGCTTCGTCCGGACTCCTACGGAGCCGGACTTCGCCCTCCGACTTCAATTGCAGGTAGACTTCGTCCGGACTCCTACGGGAGCCGGACTTCATCCCCGACTTCGACTGCAGGAAGACTTCGTCCGGACTCCTACGGGAGTCGGACTTCGAGCTCCTGTTGCAAGCGACCCATCCGAGTTACCGCTGCAAACGAACTACTTCAAGTTCCTACCACGAGCGACCTTGGCCGAGACTCCCCAACAAATGATCCCCGTCCGGGCTTCTACGGAGACTGGACTCCAACTGAACTTCAGCCGACAGGCCTGGACCCGCTGGTAGGCCGCAATAACGGTCACGACTCTGCTCCACTTCCTGCGACGGATTCCGCACGGCTCCATCACTCCCTGGCAGGTGCAGTAACGGCCACGACTCTGCTCCACTTCCTGCGACGGATTTCGTGGCTCCATCACTCCCTGGCAGACCACAATAATGGCCACGATCCTGCTCCACTTCCTGCGACGGATACCGCACGGTTCCTCCATCCTCTGACAAGTCGCGACAACGGACGTCGCTCCACTCCCCGCAACAGACTCCACGTGGTATGTCCCGGTGATAGCCACGATTCCACTCCACTACTCTTCGCAACAAACTCCTCCTGACCCCGGACAGCCCACTGCTAGACGGTTACAAACATCGCTATCAGTCTGTTGCCCCCTCCACCTATAAAAGGGGGACCCCAGATACGTTATTCTCTAAGCTCTAATTTCTATCCCAAAATTTGCTAAAATTTTTGTTTGAGCACTCCATTCTTATTGAGGTAGAGAACTGACTTGAGCGTCGGAGGGTCTTGTCGGAGCAACCCCACCTCCGGTTTAGACTTCTTTTGCAGGTCCTGGCGGCGACCGCGACTCCCTCGACTCCAGCTTCTTCGATGCAGGCGGATTTTTGCACCAACAGGATTGGTGCTAGAGGAAGGGCCTGTGTCTTCGCAGTACCCTTGTTCTTAAAGGAGCGCTCAACGAGACCGCCTCCGATCATCTTTTCCGACGTCCTCTCCTTCCTCCACTAGGTCTTCGCCCGATGCCTCCCCGCAAAGCATCCACGCGACAATCCACGGCCTCTGCGGCCAGATCCCAGGCTCTGGCCTCACCCCCAGTTTCCCAGCCTCCTCCTCCTCCGGTAACGGCGGTTGGTGCGAAGCAATTCGACCTACTGGTGCAGCAGGTCAGAGGCCTCACTGAAGCTGTGCAGGCCATACAACAGCAGCAGCAGCCGCAGGCATCGGTGCGACTGGAGAGAGCGTCACCAGAACACCAGAATCTGGCAATAGGAGGGCCACTTGGGCCAGTCGCCCCGTCTTTCCCAGAAAGACGAATCCGAGGGTGGAGAGCCCTCAGTCGGATCACGATTCCACTCCTGGAAGATCTCTACCTCCATTCTGCCAGAAGACCCTCGAGACCCGTAGTCGAGAGATTTTCTGGACCGGAGGCTCCAGGAGATGAACTGGCGGATCGAAGAACTCCGCCATGCTCCCCCCGCTCATGGTGAGGACATTTGTACTGACCCCCCTTTTCTCAAATGATCATGCAGGAACCGATCCCGCCAAACTTCAAACTCCCTCAATTTGAAAGCTACGACGGACTTCAGACCCGGTTGATCATCTGGAGGCCTTCCGGACAATTGTGCTGCTTCATGGCGCACCCGACGCCATCCTATGCCGAGCCTTCCCATCCACCTTGAAGGGCGCGGCGAGAAACTGGTACTCGATGCTGAAGTCGGGTACCATTTTTTCCTTTGATCAGATGAGCCACCAGTTTGTGGCTCACTTCGTTAGCAGCCGGCGTCCTCGGAAGGGTTCGGAGTCCCTCATCAACATCAAGCAGAGGGAGGGGGAGTCCATTCGAGCCTACATCAACCGTTTCAATGTCGCTGCGCTGGAGGTCCGGAACTTGGACCAGTCGGTAGCGATGGCCGCTCTGAAGGGTGGCCTTCAGAAGAACGACCTTTTATTTTCCCTGAAAAAGAAGTACCCCAGGGATTTTGCTGATCTATTGGACCAGGCCGAAGGTACGCTCGAGCTGAAGAAGCCTTCAAAATGAAGGATGAAGAGGCCGCGAGAGAGCGGCAGGCGGGAGACTCGAGTAAGCCCACAGTCGAAAAAGGGCCGAGAGAAGCTCGGCCACGTTCTCGAACTCCTCCCAGGCACAAGCGTGTCCAGACTCCTCCCCGGGTACGCAGCAGGGAAGCCCGAATCGCCGGGCTCGGTGGGTTCTCCCCCAGGAAGATTCCGCAACTATGCCCCCCTCAACGCATCGAAAACCCAGGTGCTGATGGAGGTCAAGAGCAGCTTCCTAGGCCAGAGAGGATGCGCACGCACCCTGAAAGTACAATCCGAACAAGTTCTGCCTCTACCATCGTGACCACGGCCACGACACGGAGGAATGCATCCAGCTCCGAGACGAGATCGAGGAGCTCATCCGATGAGGTCGGCTCGACAGATTCATTCGACGCCGGCCTGAGGGTAGAGAAGATCGGCCAAGGGCCCTGCCGCAGCCTGAGCCGCCAAGGAGGGAAGAGCAGCCCGAAGATCGGCCTCTAATCGGGATCATCAACTCCGTCTCTGGAGGACCTCGACAGGGAGCAGACCTTCCACAGTGCTAGGATTTGAAAACTTGTAAATGTATAACGAACGACTCTATTTTAAATCAAGATTCCTTTCAGATCTACACATCTTTTCTTTTTGGCACGGACTTGCAACGACAGGGGACGACCCCCTCGGGCAACAAAAACAAATCCTAATGTGGGCAAAGTCGAAGGCCGATTCTCCTTAGATCGGATGGGGGGAGAGGCCCTGCAACGCCCACATGTGCCCCCACAGCCATGTTAGGGACAGGAGGAAAACCTCGTCCTAACATGAGCAAAGTCGAAGGTCCGGTTCTCCTTAGATCGGATGGGGGGAGAGGCCTTGCAACACCCACATGTGCCCCCACAGCCATGTTAGGAACAGGAGAAAAACCTCGTCCTAACATGAGCAAAGTCGAAGGCCCGGTTCTTCTTAGACCGGATGGGGGGAGAGGCCAAACAGCGCCCACATGCGCCCCCACAGCCATGTTAGGGACAGGAGGAAAACCTCGCCCTAATATGAGCAAAGTCGAAGGCCCGGTTCCTCTTAGACCGGATGGGGGGAGAGGCCAAACAGCGCCCACATGCGCCCCCACAGCCATGTTAGGGCAGGAGGAGAACTTCGCCCTAACATGAGCAAAGCCGAAGGCCCGGTTCTCCTTAGACCGAATGGAGGGAGAGGCCCTGCAACGCCCACATGTGCCCCCACAGTCATGTTGGGGACAGGAGGAGAACCTTGCCCTAACATGAGCAAAGTCGAAGGTCCGGTTACACTCAGACCGGGTGGGAGGAGAGGTTATACAGCGCCCATATGTGCCCCCACAGCCCCGTTAGGAACAGAAGGAAAACTCGTCCTAACCTGAGCTGAAACCGACCACATCGAAATAGGAGAAGAACCTCGTCGCAACGCCGACTAAGGTCCGGCCGTTCGAGACTCGGCAAGAAAAAGAAAACTTTCGCGACGACCCCTCTACGCCGCCGCGACCCCCTACCCCAACGAAGAACGGAGGCCGAACTACATTAAAAGCACAAAGGACCTCGTCTCTATGAAGAGGGAGGAAGAGAAAGTAAGATCTACGGTCACAAACGAAAGGCAAACCGACACGGCGACAACCAGGAACCTCCAAGCGGCATCGACGCCGAACCAGAAACTCGACAATGACGACCTAATACACAGATGAACAAGAAATCTTCGAACAACATCGACATCACGCGGGACAAAAATGAAAGAAGTCCGGCACACGACAGTTCAACACGACATACGGGTAAGGTAGCAAAGACTTTTCATTTCATTAGCAAAACATGCGTTACAGAGCCTAGAAGCCCGAAGAAGAAAAAAAACAAAAACAACAACGACAGCGACAACGGCGATGACAAACAGACAAGCGACAAAAGAAGACACTTAGAAGAACAAAGGACAAAAGAGCCCTAAGGGGGCCTGGCTTCCTCCGACCTCGAACTTTCGGCTTCGATCCTCGTCAGGGAGCGCCTTAAACTTTCGACTTCTACTTTCAATTCCTTCTCTCTCATTAGTATCTCCATGTATCTTCGGTGAAATCGCTGGCTTTCGTTCTCCGCCTCTCGATGCCTTTTTCTCAGGACCTCAGATTCTGCCTCTGCGTCCTTAACGGCCTGCTGGTCGCATACCAGCTGGATCTTCAATTGCTGCAGCTCGCCTTCTCCTCCCCAAGGGAGACAGATAGCTCTTCTACGGTTTTCTCAGGGATTGGAGTTCGCTGGAATCCAGAGCGAGAGCAAGCTGAGCTCCCTCAGCCAGCTGTCTTTGAAGGCGGGCAACCTCGTCGGCCAACATCCTGAGCTTCCTCCTATATTCGTCCACCTGCTTACACCAGCCGGCCCGGTACGCGTCATAGCTCGCCTCGGCATCCTGGAGCTGCTGCTGAAGGTCGGAGACTTTCTTCGACCACTCCCGATTGCTGTCGGCCCGAGTAGGAAGCCGGGATGAGCTTCCTTCCAGCTGGCTAATCCTCTCCCATGCAGCCGACAGCTCCACTCTGAGGGAACTGATCTTGGTAGCTTGAGCCCAAGATCGATCGCTGGCGTGCTTCTTGTGTTCCTCAAGCTCCTTCTCGAAGTTCGCCTTCCTCCGGCTGTACTCCATGATCCCCTTCACGTGGAGGTTCCGAAAGCGGGTGGCCTCCGCGGTGGCTTCAAAGTGGCTCTTCCTCAACCTGCGAAGTTCGCCATCCATCTTCTTCGACCTCTTTGTCAAATGATGAACTTCCTTCTTCAGACGTTGGATCATGGACTTCAGCAAAATTTTCTATGCAGGAGAAGCGCTTCGGCAGGACACTGTCATCGGGAGGCAAAAGCGTCAAGGTGCATCTCATTGTAAAAAAAAAAAAAAAAGAGGAAAGGAAAGATGGGATACTCACAGGATCCAGGGGGCTCAGGCCGATGTTGAACAAAAACTGCTCCTTCAGAATATTGGGAAGGGAAGGAGCCGAATAACCAAGAAGCCTCCGGGCGGCCTGAAGGTCGTCCTCCCCCAGGCTAGGAGCCCGACGGACAGAGTCCCTTAGGGAGCCTCAAGGGGGCAGTCCCAGTCTCAAGGTCGGGCAATGGACGAAGAGGTACTTCCCCTTCCAGTTATGGATTGAAGAGGGAGCACCTTTCAGCAACCCCTTCTTGCCAAACTGGGGGGAGAAATACCACCAGTCCTTTGTCGAGGGGTGACGCTTGAAGGTGTAAAAATGCCTAAACAAAGAAAGAGATGGCTGAACTTCGACTACATGGCAAAGGGAGAGGAACCCTATCAAAAACCTAAAGAAATTTGGTGCTACTGAAGCTAAAGAAATATCTAAGAAACGAAAGAGGGCGACAACGAAAGGCGGAAGCGGAAGCCGGAGTCCGGCACGGAAGGCCTCCTGATACAGGCAGAAACGACCAGGCGGGGGGGTGCTAGTCCGGTCGGAGGGACCAGAAAGCTCCAGATCATACTCCAGAGGAACTCCATACTGAACCCTTATCAGTAGAAGTTCGTCCGAAGTCAGAGAACAAGGTATGGCACCCGACGCGAAAATCGGACGAGGCCCAATCCTAGATGTGGGTTCGTCTACGGTGTGGGGGTCCTGGGGGGCTGACGCGGACGAACTCTGGAACCACTAGAGGCGGAGGTGCCGGAAGACATTTCGAACGAAGACCCTAAAGATCCAAAAAAAATCAGGCGGGACAAGGGGCGAAGGGTTGCGGGAGACCAAACTAGAGGAATGCGGCAGAAGAAAAATGGAGGAGAAAAGGCCCCTAAATGACAAGAAGAAAAATGAAGGTTCCGGGACTAACCTAGATCGCTCTGAAGAATGCAGAGGGGCGAGGACAGGGACGACTCGAAGAACGCTTGGGGCCAAGGTGGACGCCAAAGGGGGTCAGAGCATTCGGAGAGAAGGCAGACACCAACGGAACTTTCAGGCGGAATGAGGCCTCTAAAGGCGAAAAGGTGGGTTTAAATAGATCCTGGGATCTGGTGTTATAATGATCGCGGATCTCCCCAGGCCGACCCACGCTCGCCACGTGTCCCACTCGCCATGGCAGACGGCTAAAAGTGGCTGACAGCTCACAGAGCCATTACTGCATCGTACCTGGGCCAACGTACCAGCGAAAATTTTGAAAGGTCCCTTCGAATCGCCCCGATTCGAAAAGACTCCAGCATATGCGCATTTAATGCCAAAATATCTGGGGGCGATCGTGCACAGGATTCAAGGGGACAACTTCGGTTGGAAAATTTTTCTGTACTTCCTTCATTCGAAATTCAACTCGAAAGTAGGGAGACTGGTGTTGGGTATAAAATACCTCCAACCGAAGTTCGTGACAGGAGTGACCCTCCGGAGATCCAACCGACTTCCGACCTCCGACGACGTCTCTTCAAACCTCCCAAGCGGCCGAGCCTCCGCAACACTCCCAAGTTTTGCTGACGGATAAGCCCCCACCAGCATCGACCGGATTCTTCGTGACGGACGGACTCCACCCAAATTTCCACGATGATCGACCATCTTCTAGACTTCGTCCGGACTCCTACGGGAGCCGGACCTCGTCCCCAACTCTAGCTGCAGGAAGGCCTCGTCCGGACTCCTACGGGAGCCGGACCTCGTCTCGTCCGGACTCCTACAGGAGCCGGACTTCGCCCCCAACTCCAATTGCAGGTAGACTTCGCCCAGACTCCTACGAAAGCCGGACCTCGTCCCTAACTCCAACTGCAGGAAGACCTCATCCAGACTCCTACGGGAGCCGGACTTCGCCCCCAACTTCAATTGCAGGTAGACTTCGCCCAGACTCCTACGGAAGCCGGACCTCGTCCCCAACTCCGGCTGCAGGAAGACCTCATCCGGACTCCTACGGGAGCCGGACCTCGTCCCCAACTCCGGCTGCAGGAAGACCTCGTCCGGACTCCTACGGGAGCCGGACTTCGCCCCCAACTCCAATTGCAGGTAGACTTCGCCCGGACTCCTACGGAAGCTGGACCTCATCCCCAACTCCGGCTGCAGGAAGACCTCGTCCGGACTCCTACGGGAGCCGGACCTCGTCCCCAACTCCAGCTGCAGGAAGACCTCGTCCGGACTCCTACGGGAGCCGGACCTCATCCCCAACTCCGGCTGTAGGAAGACCTCGTTCGGACTCCTACGGGAGCCGGACCTCGTCCCCGACTCTGGCTGCAGGCAGACTTCGTCCGGACTCCTACGAGAGCCAGACTCCGCCCACGACTTCACCTACAGGTAGACTTCGTCCGGACTCCTACGGGAGCCAGACTCCACCCACGACTTCAATCACAGGTAGGCTTCGTCTGGACTCCTACGGGAGCCGGACTTCGCCTCCCGACTTCAATTGCAGGTAGACTTCGTCCGGACTCCTACGGGAGCCGGACTTCATCCCCGACTTCGACTGCAGGAAGACTTCGTCCGGACTCCTACGGGAGTCGGACTTCGAGCTCATGTTGCAAGCGACCCACTCTGAGTTACCGCTGCAAACGAACTACTTCAAGTTCCTACCACGAGCGGCCTTGGCCGAGACTCCCCGACAAATGATCCCCGTCCGGGCTTCTACGGAGATTGGACTCCAACCGAACTTCGACCGACAGGCCTGGACCCCCTGGCAGGCCGCAGTAACGGCCACGACTCTGCTCCACTTCCTGCGACGGATTCCGCATGGCTCCATCACTCCCTGGCAGGCCGCAGTAACGGCCACGACTCTGCTCCACTTCCTGCGATGGATTCCGCGCGGCTCCATCACTCCCTGGCAGACCACAATAATGGCCACGATCCTGCTCCACTTCCTGTGACGGATACCGCGTGGTTCCTCCATCCTCTGGCAAGTCGCGACAACGGATGCCGCTCCACTCCCCGCAACAGACTCCACGTGGCATGTCCCGGTGATAGCCACGATTCCACTTCACACTCTTCGCAACAAACTCCTCTTGACCCCGGGCAGCCCACTGCTAGACGGTTACAAACATCGCTATCAGTCTGTTCCTCCTCCACCTATAAAAGGGGGACCCCAGATACGTTATTCTCTAAGCTCTAATTTCTATCCCAAAACTCTGCTAAAATTTTCGTTCGAGCACTCCATTCTTGTTGAGGCAGAGAACTGACTTGAGCATCGGAGGGTCTTGCCGGAGCAACCCCACCTCCGGTTTAGACTTCTTTTGCAGGTCCCGGCGACGACCGCAACTCCCTCGACTCTAGCTTCTCCGACGCAGATGGATTTTTGCACCAACACATATAAAGCTCGTCGGTTGGATTCTCATATATGAGGACAAAAACGTTTTATATTCGTTTGCACAAAGCTACTTAAAATTACCTGAATAATAGTGCTTAAGAAACTGGACAAATACCTGAATAAGAAAGTGAACGTTGAGCAGACGGCAACAAAAAGAGCCCAAGACTAGTCCTTGTGATTCTCATTATCATTGACACAAAAATATGACCTTGATATTATCTTAGGGACAAGCACCTTTTGGATTCAAATCAGCCCATGATGAAAGGAGATTTCAAATCTGATTCTGAAATCCAAACTGACAACTCATCAAACCCTTCATAGTTCATACAAAATTTCAACAGTTAAATAGTTTACCAATTAAATAGGTATTAAATTGAAAAGGTGATGGGTGGGAGTCACTTGGTTATAAATCAACTCGTCAAGCACCAACCATCGATCATGAAATCATAGCTTGATGGTGATCCACAAGCTCTAAAACATCTGTAAGCTTATGCATCACACAGAAAGTTGCGGAGCACAAACAAGTATCAGTAGCCAAAATTTATGCCATGTCTGAGAAGACATGGCTCGGATGCCTCCATGTAAACTGAATGCATGAAGCAGCCGTCAACATCCCATGATGAAATGCTGGATACTTCATACTAGAAAATGATCCAATCACTGGGAACTCAACAGTAGAGTAGCTTTGATCTCTTGAGTTCAACTCGTTACTCCGCGATGCAGAAGGACGTGGCGCTCTCATATATTTTAAGTCCTAACATCTTGCCTATAAACAAATTCCCCTTCCATGATAGACGCTGAACCCCGAGATGTAAAGACTGGAAAGGTACAGAAAAATTTTAAATACAAATAATCTAGTCATGACGAGCTGTTGAAGAAATATGCCAAGGCCTTGTCAGTGTTATTATCATACATTGCCAGTGCTTCAGCCACATTCTTTGAAGAACCCTCTTAACCTGGAAGGAACCAAAAACCTTAACTTGGTTAGAGTTCATACATCCAGATTACAGATTAAGAACATACTTAATTTCACATTTTCAAAGCTGATTACCCTGATCCATCAAATCAGTAGACAATTACAAGCTCGTTTAGTCCAGCAGGCTAACTCGGATTATAGTCCAAGCTCAGCTTATCAAAACGAATGGCAATCTGTTCAGCTTAGCTAGTCACACAGTTAGAAATATTTGAAGGAAGAGCTCAGAAACCAGATGTGGGTTTGGGTTTCTGGGGACTTTCCAAAGCAGATATGTTACCCTAGGTAAAATTTTCCTGCTATTAACATTCTAATACTATGCATCTTTGGTTTCACGTCCCTCAAAGGCAATTTGAGGCAAAAGAGGCATGCCAAGAAGATGAGTTCCAGGGAGGAATAACATATCTCGATTATGCAGTACCAACGCGCAGCAAAACATATTGGACAAATGATTAAAACTTTAATTCACTTCAACTATTTAAAACTGTTTACATCAATTAAGTCTTCACATTGAAAATTAAACAAACCGCATTTATGGTTACACAAGCAGCACTGGGTTGACTGATTCTAATAGACAACTAGTTATAATTGTTATGAGTTCTTCAATTATAATCTCCATTTTGACAAGGGAATTTGGAGATGGTGTGGTACCTTTATCAAGCACTGAGGCAACATCTTGGTCCGCTACTGGATCCTCTGTTGAACACTACGAAGAATAGCTAATGTTAAGCTTACAAATCCTTGCGCATATCTATATCATTCTATCGCATGCGGTTGAACCTAACTCGATGCGAATATATATACATCACATGGTCATCCTTATTCAAATTCAACTTAAATGCACATCCAAATCACAACAAATTCTCTGGTATACTTATATTGTCAGACGACGCATATCATAAAAAGATGTGGCAGTGTATTAAGAATATATAATGGCAAAATATAATATGCAATGCAATCAAATAGCGAGGGAGGGTTTAAGCAGATTCCATGCACTGATGGTGTAATCCTCAAGTAAAAACCTGGCATTGCTGAGGATGGTGATGTTGGTAGACATGCTCTTCAAATAATCTCAGAAATAAGGCACCGTGGTTGTCAAGAATTGGACCAAACCCAGCAAGGCCAACTATAACAATCATGATTATTAGGGCTAGAGTTACTTGACACGGTGATTCTGTATATTCTGCAGTAAACAGTTTTGGTAGAGGCGAAAGTCGTATGGGTAATATTTATCTGAATCTATTTTTGTATTCGAATCAATCTAAAATGAATAAAAATTTGAAGATCCGACTAATATCTGTATCCATATCCATATCCATATCGGTCAAAGAAAAATGGATGTAGATATAGATAGACAACTATCCAATTGGAATTCGAATATTTGAATCTATCCGTAATCCTACATAATAATATAACTTTATATAGTACTTATTATTTTTTTAAGAAAAATATACATCCATATAAACATACTAGTAACTTGATTTATTATCTATTGAGTAATATCTTTGATTCAGTGGTTATAATGTTTAATTATCCAATTTATATCCATAATTATATCCATACGTCCAGTATCCGAATTGTATCCGTATCCATTTAAAATAAATACAGATATAATTTTTTTATATCTAAATAATATTTGTATCCGTATTTGTATTCATTAGATAAAACAAATATGGAGATGGATATGCTAGCATCCCATTTATATCTGATTCAGTTTCTATCTTAATTTTGGCAATTAGCATTAGAATTGGATAATCACCACCATTCAAGAAAAATTTTACAAACAACAACCAGATATTAGATTATGGAGTTGCAGCATAAAACTTATACCCTGCACATGTGCACCACATTAGACCATAAAATAAATCATAATAAGGTGAGTGGGGCAGTAATCTACGACATGCGCATTATTGATGAGATGCATAATAGATTCTACAAAAATCGAGATGCATGATTAATGTGGTGCATCGCTATATAGTGTACATAGTGTAGGATATAATATGTCTTTACTACATCTAATCAATTTTGAGATATTGATCAGATGCTGTTTGTTATGGAGGAAACTTATCGTCTAACCTCAACTTCCCTCTTTCGAGTTATGACCGATCACTCACATTAGATTCAATACCAATGATTTTTTATAAAGATGAAAAACCCCCTCAGAGGTTGGAATAGAAAACTAGAAAACTAAACTATCCCGATATGCTAATTCCATAATATTGACTGCCATCCGATCTCTAGAGTAGACATGTGCCGATCCAGATATGGAACTATACCAACGATGATAGATGAAGTCCGAAACCAGCAAGCCGTTACAGAAATAAAGATCGCTCCAAAAATGTCTCTCAAAATCTCAAATAGTTTCCTTTAATTATAGGCACGTGAACTAATATCACAAAGATAATGCCTATAACCCACTACCTATGATCCCTCGGTTGTGGATGTTGATTATCCACTTCTATTATCGAATTTGGAGATAACATTGACCATCTCTCTCTATATAAAAAGGCCATAAGAGACTCTCAGATAAGTTTTTTTCTAAGAAATAGACTCACATTTTCTCTGATTCTCTTTCCTCCACTACTTCCGAACTTTGACTAATTTAAGCATCAAATAATCTCTCATCAAAAAATTTTCAATTAGAATAAACTTTTCTTTCAGATTTTTTCGAGGAGATTCCATCTTTGAGCAAGCGTCATACTCCATATCAGTAGAAGACTGATCCCCCGTCTATTCATCTCAATTCGAAAACTTGCAGCAATACTACTAGTAGCTATTCTTTAACATGCATTGTTATAATAAACTGTTATTTTTGTTTTCATATATTATAAGTTATAGAATTAAGTTTAATCCTGCTCACTACTTACATTTTGAGCGAAGTGTAAAGGCATGTCACATGAAGAGCCCGGGTAGGAGCATTCTCGTAGTTATTGTGCAAATCCCGGGCGGTTATATGTGCTCAGAGACCGGGCAGCTGACTTTGACCACTAGGAAAACCCACCCCATCGTCAGTTTTTCTCCATGTCCGCGTGGCCCCGACGTAACCGGATCCCAAGTTGACAGAAAGCCCATCATCCTTCCTTCCGTCCACGTCTGCCGGGCCCACATTCGCTCCCCTCTGCCACATCATCCTGTCGGAAGTGGGCTGCTTGTTTACAGCCATGCGCAGGCCTCTGACGGGGGACTAGCATAGGACCGGGCATAATGTTTTCGCATGAACTGCCACATCATCCGAGAGGGAGGGCAAGGAAAAATATTTCAGATAAAATTATAAAAAATATATATATTTTAATTTTAAAATTTTAAAAATAATTAATTAGTCAGCAAAATTTTAAATTCACACTAATATATTCAAATCATCTATTTATGTTACAAAATATTATCATACGAGAGTCTGATAATTAAACTTTCATAAATTTCATAATTATCCTTCCTACCACCTTAGCATGAGATTTTTTTGACACAAATTCAAAGAAAAAAAAAAGAGAATTACATGGATGAAATACTTTAATCTATGTATGTAGATAAATAATAAATGATACAGTACTTTGAAATCTATATAAATGTCACAAAAGAAGAGTACTTTGAGATCTATGCAAGCAAATGAATAATAAAGGATGAATATTTTGAGATCTATATAAGTAGATGAATGATAGAGAATGAAGTACTTTTGAATCTTCACAATAAGATGATGATAAAGGATAGAGTACTATGAAATTTATATAGATAGATGGATGACAGAATGGGTTGTTTTGAGATTTATGCAGATGGATAAAGGACTGATGATGGAATATTTTGAGATCTATGCAGATGAATCGATGACAGAGGATGAAGAACTTGAGATCTATATAGATGGATGATACAAGAATGGATGCTTTGATATTTGTGCAAATAGATGGATGATAGAAGATGGAGTGTTCTAAGAATATTCATATAAATAGAAGAAGAACAGCGGATGAAGTATTTTAAAATCTATACAGATGGATGTTTGATAGATAATAAAATGTATTGAGATCTATGTAAATGGGTAAATGATAAAGGATAAAGTGCTTTAATATGTGTAGATGAATTTAAAGTTTTAAATTAATAATATTTTTATTATTTTATCTCACTCTATTGACAGTATTAGAATCCAAATAAACGGTTGCATTATATTACAACAAAAATAAAGTTTTGATGACTAATTAAAATTTTTTAAAATTTTAAAATTTAAGTATGATCGGTGTAAATTTGAAGGAGGTGTCTTCTTAATTTTTTTCAATATTTTATGCATTAAATAAATGAAGAGAAAATTTGTCACCAGTCCCCACCTCCTTCCAGTCATCCAACGGCTGCCGTTTTGCAGTGATGTGGACCGGGCGATGTCGTCACCGGCGCACCGGGACTCTCGGTCAGGTGCGCTTTAACGTGGGCCAGGCTGGGCGTAACCTCACCTTAATGAGGGCGGAGCAATCCTATTGGATCCGATACGTGGCCATCACATGTGGAGAACAGCAGCGCCACGCCCGCCGTTGGGGAAAAGTCTTGGAGCGTGATGTGAGCTGGTCCAGGATCGCCGGGCAATTGCGGTGGGGCGCACATGGCTTCGAGGCAAACCGTGGTGAGAAATTATTGCCTGGACCACGCCCAGGTAGATATATCTCGGAGGACGTGCACGATGGATAACGCGCAATCGGAAATTCGTGAACTACAGGGGTTAATGTGGCGCGTTATGCACCGTGGGATTTGGATGGTCTACCTAGACGGCGTCCAGACAATAATTTCTCAACGGTGGTGCTACTCTCGTGGGTCCACCGGGTACCGACAGAGGCCTGATGGGACCACCTGCCAGCTAGGTGTGGACCGTGGAGGACGCCTCAGGTGCAGCCTTGCGACGGGGTCTCGAAGACTCCCCAGAGGCCAAGCGAAGTGTCAAAAAAAATAAAAAATAAAAAATAAATTGAATAGAGTTTGGCTGCCAGCGCCATGCACGTTTCATTCTTAAATCTTAATGGTGAGCGGCTGGGACCCATATATATCTACGTTTATATGGAGAAAAAGGTCGGAGTGAATGCAGATTTTTCAAAACTTCAGATGAATATATCGAAATGCAGAGCGATGTAATAAATTTGAGATTTTAATTACATTCAAGTATCAATTTTTAATTTTATTAATTCGAAAATATGAGAAGAGGCAAATCTCATTAGAGAACAGATAGGTTATAAAAGTTTTTCAAAAATTTATGTTTATTATATTTATATCAAATAATTTATAAAATCTATAATGATATCTAATTAACTTAACGGCATTAGTAAAATCATTTACTTCATGTGGAAAGTTAAAATTATCTTTAAATGAGGAGGAGAATGCACCGGCTATTTAAGGTTATTTTGATCATTTTTGAAATTTTTTTCTAGTTTGATATTTAGAATTTAACAATTTGATTAATATTTTATTAATTTATGAATTAAATTATGGGATAAAAATAAATAGGATTGGAGAGAAAGTTGACAATTAATTTTTTAAACTATTAAATATAAGTATAATTTATCCTTCGTCTTCATCAGATTTTTTGTAATTTACTCCATAAAATATAAAAAAAAAATTAGTGAGAGAAATTTTACTCAATCTATTGTACAAATGATCTAAAAAAATTATCAGATTCAATATGGACTACCTTGATCATTATAGATTGGATTCGATATGAGATCTACAAATCGAAAAATTAAATCATGAGTTAAATTTCTAAAGACTAAAATTTGATCATATAACGTCCGATTGAAGTATATATATATATATTTTAAAACAAATCGAATAGCTTTCGAGATCTACAATATCGGTTGCACCCCCAGCAATTGAGTCTAAATTCTATCATTAAACTCTGAAATGGATTGATCAAGACAAAAATTTCATTCTCGAAAAGATTGTGACCAAACGTAATCTTTAATCTAAGAAGAATTAGATGAACCTCCTTGCCAAATGATTCAGATGTGCTTTTAGACCTACATATGTCCTAGTGACCTATATTAGTTGTAGATATTGCTTTTGATGCCTCATGGAATTCCAATGCCAGATCGATTACCGAATTAGCCAACTGCCTCGGAGTAGGATGCAAGTTTGAAACTGCCTTTGATTCTAGATCACCATAAGAGCCAACACAATAAGAAACAATTGATTGATGATGAACAGAGCTTGAACGAAGCATAACATGCAAAAAGGCATCAATGGAATCAAAATTAAAATCATAGGCAACTGCTCCCGAAGGTAATTCCAAGTTGATGTTGCTACAGAACAAAGTATTAAGACATGTTCTAACTCCTCTTCCAAGCCATCATGGGACGTATAGCTTGTGCCTCTCTAAGCTAATAATGTTTTAAAAGGCAACCGATGCCATAATATCTTCCATCAAAACATTCTTAACTCGAGGTGTTGCTTCCATATTTCTAATATAGGTAAAAGATCAGTAAAATGAAGGCCTGCATTTGCTTTGTATGTACCTTAGCTATTTGTATATGTGACTAATTTATAGATTGTATTATAAAGACTAATTCTATAAGTATATTATTATTGTTCTAGAAATCTAGCACTTGAGAGCAGTCAATCCTCATGACATTTAGTCCAATACCTGCAAAGTTGGTTTGAAGGACCATGATAAGCCATGCACGACGACCTGATAACCCGCCGCACAACTATGTAGCAATCTGATGTCAAATAATCATGATCTAAAAAGCCAAAGGTCATTTTGATTTTTTCACCAATGCATCAAGACCTTTAAGAAAAAAATATTAGATGGGCCAAATTCAATGAACCAGCCTAATAGTTACTCACCATATTACCTCCATTTATATTCGAACTATTTAAGATCAAAATAGAGATACTATCCAAAATAAAAAAATAAAAAAAACACACAAATAGAGATTAACATTAATCATGTTAACTACCACATGTATGCTCTGATCCATTGGTTCTGATTTATCTAATAATTTCCCTTCTTCAAAAACGTTTCGGAGTCATAAAAGAGAAATCACAATATTTAAAACATCTTATTCTTTTTAATTTCAAAAGGCCGCGTGGGTCTGGAGATTGGGTAGTCCGTCGTTCGTCCGAGAAATTATTGCCTGGACCAAGACCAGGTAGACCATCCAAATCCCACGGTGGATAACACGCCACATTAATCCTTGTATGTCATGAATTCTCGATTGCGCGTTATCCACTGTACACGTGCTTCCAGATTTGTGCTGGTCTACCTGGGCGCGGTCCAGGCAATAATTTCTCGATTCGTCGGGCATGAGGCGCAACTCCCGTCGAATCTAATCCAAAAGGCAGCATCACGCGGCAAATCAACTCTCGAATCCGGTGGGCCCCGTGCCAGATCGTGATAAGCGTCTAACGGGGGGAAAAAGCGAGGTCATGCGTCGAGGCACGTGGTTTTCGTGGTATTGGTCGCTCCGACTGTGGGCACTCTTGGCACCAGGGTGCCGGACCACGTCAACCGCATGACGAGGATATTAGCTGGACCTCGACAGCCGCGCCCCTCCGGCGCGTAGATTGCTACCAAGATTGAAACGTGTACGACTGTGGTGACGAGGGATCAACTGCTCCCCTGCACCCAAACCGACGGGCCAACTCAACCACCACCAACTCGAATTCTCACACAGCTCACGCCCCCCACTCCAACACAAAGCCCCCCGCCGAAGCCCCAGAAAAGAACCCGTCCCACTTTATCGAGGGATTCCGCATGGGACCCATGCAATTGGCCTCTTTGAGTGTCCAACTGGGTTCCAATCTCCTGTCCATGCCTTATGAGACATACAGGATGTATGCCGGATCCGATAGATAGACACGTGTATTGTGACGTGGCAATCGGCTCGGCTCCCGCTTCATCCCCTGGCTTCTTGGCCTTCTTCCTTGCCCCCGCGCCCTCCCCCCTCCCTCTCCCTCCTGGCCTTTCTTTTCTTCATCCCTTCCACTTTTGTTCGAATTCATGGCGGAAGAGCAGAAGCTAGGGTTTGGGTAAGTGTTTGGTTTTGTTCTCTTCGTGAAGTTCTCTTTGGGATTGTTGCAAGTCGCTAGTTCTGTGGATAGTTTTTCTTTTTGTCCTCGACGAACGGGCGGCGATTTGGTATATTTTAGGGCTTGGTGAAGGATTTCGTGGCGGGAATCTGCAGGTAAGTGGAGTTTTTTTTTTTTATTTTTGGTTAGCTCGTCGAGTTCCTTTTATTAGTGGTGGGTTTTGGATTTTTAAGACGAAACCGGTTCGAGATCTTTGAAATTTTGATGTTTTGGTGGTTCTAGGACTGGATTTTGAAATTCTCGTTCTTTTTGTTCGGGTGATCGCATTGGCATGGTCTGGATTCCCTTTTTTTTTTTTTTTTGCCTTTTTTTTCCTCTGATGATCGGATTTGATTAGTCTTGTGGTGCGATAATCCGAAGATTTGAATCTTTCTGCTCAAATTTGTTCTATGGAAAGAAATGATTGTCATCTGTGTGTAGAAAGGGAGGAATAGAGAGAGGAGGAGGACGAGAGAGAGAGGTGGAGGTAAATGGGAAAGAGGATTTCTGGAAAAGAAAGAGAAGAAAGAGGGAAAAAAGAGGAAGATTAGTAAAATGGTGACCGAATACAGAAGAAATTTCAAGGATGGTCGTTGTTGAAGCCGCGGAGAAACTCACTCCGAGTTCGGGACCAGTAGGCAGCTTTGGGTTCCCAAATCGATGCTTGTCTTTCCCTCTTTCATCTGGGGTATTACTGTCGTTTCGCCTACCAAATTACCATTGTAGGCTATTAATGACCTTCGAAGGTTTATAGCCATGAAGTCTCACAGCTCGATTTGTTGTTTTGTGTGAGAAAATGACACTTCTGCCCCTCTCATAATCTAAATCACGTTCCGGGAACATTACTTTATAGAAAAGGAAATTTTCTGTGGATCAGAATTCAGAAATTTTGTTTCACGCCTTTTTCCCCTTTTTTGTGAAAGACATGTCTACTTTAGAAGAGAAAAATATTAGTTTTTATCTTTTCTTAATCAGACATTTCGTTTCGCTCTTTTTTTTTTTTTTTTTCCTTTAGTTCTTTTCCCGTTCTTTTCGTGGGATTTTGTTTGTGTCTTGAAATTGCTGGTGCAGAAACTTAGAAGCATGTATGGTACTCTGCTTACCGTATGCAAACCTTGTGTTCTTTGCTTGCTTAATTGAATGACTGTAGAAGTTGATATTGTCACTCCTACCAGTTCTGGTGGTTTTACTTGTTAGTCATGCAGTTCCTTGAGGTGTTCAACATAACCACCACGAATTACTATCAGCGTGGTGTCATTAGTACTATGGGTTTGACAATTAATGAAATAATTAGGACTCTTAATTATGTTTTATCTTATGAAACCCGCATTCAACCATGGCTTGCTGGCCGAACAGCTATGATAAATTGGCCATGTCTGCTGGTAACATATAGTGTGAATGGAGTCCCAAAATGTATGTATATTTTTCATTGGAAAGTATAAAAATAATGGTTAGAGAATAATTGGAGTTTAGAATTTCTTTTTTCCCAAAATCACATTGACCAAAGAAAAGGCTACATATGCTTGCATCAAGGCTTAATTTTAACTCTTTCACCATACGAAAGATAGGATTTTTCAAGGCACCATTTATCTGAGGATTGAAAAAAATTTGCATATGCAAGGGAATTAGTATCGAACATTTTAACTTCTTCTCATTCTTTCGTTCCTTTTTTGTGGTATGATGTCAAATCAGCATCATTTATGGCAGGAGATGTTAGAATTTGTGCATTGTGAGCAGGAATCTCTCTTTATGCTTGAGCACTTTTGTCTAATTCTGTCTATGATGCACCTTGCCACATTTTCATCATTTTGATCACCAAAACATTGAGATATTATAACTGGGCATTGCCAAAACCAATGCATTTGCAGTTGCTTCTGGTTATTTCCTTAACCTAATCTCCTATTTTTTGAGTCCCATCAAAAATCAGTTTTTATGGTATAAAATAACACCAAGCAATGTGATTATCAATTTGCTTAAGAATATTTTACATTATAATCCTTTGGCAGCAGGTGATAAAACAAAAAACAGCAAGGGCCATAGATGGATATAGCAAGCTTTAATATTTTGGAAGTTTCAAATAACCTGTCAAACATTCAGAGGAATTTCAGCACTTGTTGTAGTCTTGTGTTATATAAACTAGACTAATGATAGTTCATTGTGTAATAAAAAGTTTAAGTTATTTGGTGGCATGTATTTTTCTGTTGAGCTGTAATACAGTGGTTTAAGCATTGTGTATACTCTTTGTATCTATGAAGCTTTTTTTTTTTTTTTTTCTTGATAATGTATGATGATAGCTGCATCTTGCTAAAGTTAAATATCATCTGGATATCTGAGCTTGTTAAGACATTATATGGAAACTGGCATATGATTTTGATAGTTTGTTGGTTCATAATCTGCTACGTAGCACCATATTATGGGATTTCCTAAGTTTCAATATCTTTAGAGATATCCTACTTTCAACAAAATTATTCTTTAATACCTATAAACCATGTTCAGGTGACTTATAATTCAACCTTCATGGAGAATGATGAAGCTGGGACTCCTCCAAAGTTTGACAAAGAACTTTCGTCTATGCAGGTTAGCAGAAATTCTTTTAAGATACAGATAGACTGTCTTGTGAGAATAAATTATACCAATATTTTAGAATGCTATATATCCTCACTGAAGGTTTGTTGAACCAGTACCAGGCATCATGCTGACCAGCAACCAATTTGGTACAGTACTAGTGCACCATACCAATCCAAGCAGTATCAGAACTAGGGGAAGGGAAAGGGAGAAGGAGGAGAGGGAGGGGGAGGGGAGAGAGGATAGAGAGCAGAGGGATTCCTCAAATGGAAAGGATGAAAGAGAGTGGAGAGCAGGAGGCAAGCGAGAGAGAGAATCGAGAGAATGGAGAGGGTGAGCAAGAGTTTGAGAGAGAGGGATGTGCACATCGGTCCATCATTGTCATCGTTAGCAGCAGCAACGGTGGTGATGAAACCCTAGCCATAGCAAGAGAGGCAAGTGAGGTGTGAGAGAGAGGATGGCTTCCTTGAAAGGAAGGAGGGAGGGAGGGAGGGAGGGAGAGAGAGAGAGAGAGAGAGAGAGAGAGATGCATACCGGTCCTTGTTGTCATTGTTGTTGGCGACAGTGGCAATGTCAAAATCCTAGCCCTAGCAAGAGAGGTGAGCGAGACAAGCAAGAGACCGGCCTAGGGTAATATAAAGACCAAATTCGAACCGAATTAGGAGCCTGTTCCATCCTGATAATCGACTGATTTGGGTCGGTACCTCTTGGACCAGGCGGCTCATGTCAGTTCGGCCATTCTTGTCCTCACCTGTGATTGTAAAATATCTAGGAGGCTATGTCAGACTTCCATGCACATCTTATGCATTTTCTTCCAGGCATGCACTATTGCTGCTTGTAAGCATTATTTAAGTAAACAATCTATACTACATTGAACGTTTGTAACAACAACTGACCGCAAGTTAACTTAATACAGGAAGAAAATAAGAGCAAATCATCATCAAAATGGTTGGTCTAACAAGTTTCAGCTATCTCGACATTGTAGCATAAGCTGATATTGTTATATAGACAGATGGTGTGATGTTAGATAGACATAATATGCACATATTTGTGATGATTTCATGATAGAATCATATGAACTGTAATAATAGACCAAGAAACAAGTACCTAGTGTCATTTTGATGTAACACTTGATACCATGTTGTCTGAACTAGACAAACATAAACATGTCCATTACTGCTATCTTATTGTTTTTGGATATGAGGCAGCAGTTACTTTATTTTCCTTTATTTTCATTTTCAGGAGAAACCAGCCATTCGTCTTTATCCTGATTGGATGGCTATGCAGGTTGATCAGCACCAAGGATCTAATCCTTTGCTCCCAAACACTACAATTCTTACATAATTCATTTTAATGGCATATAACCAAAAAGGCCTTTTTCTTCTCGTTCCAGGCATGTTATGGCCCTGCAGTGGCCATGCCACAACCATTTTTCAGCACTTCAGTCGCACCTGGTCATGCACGTCATCCATATTTGTGGGGGCCTCAGGTATGGGAGTTTCTACTTTTGTGCTTTCTAACACATTTGCAATGCATAAGTTCTGAAGCAGAATCCTTGTACAAAACAACTTTCAATTGCCATATAAACCATATGAGAGGAAAATCTTGTCACTCCATTTGCTGGTGTTTTAGATAGGAATAGAGCATTGTACTGTTTTTTTGGTTTCAGGATAGTGGTGATGCATCTTTTGTAGAAGCCTTTCATGTTCCAGGAGAAGGAATGGCCGTATGATGCGCATCTTCCAACCAAATGCATATAATGTACAGATTGATTTGGTACTAACTGATGCAAGTCATTGTGAAACACTTGTGTGAACAAACATAATGAAATGTTTCAGACGGCTTCTTTTGCTTAAGGCACAAAATTACAGGAGTTTTTTTTTGCTTATATTTTGATTAGCACCTCATGCTGCAAATAATTGTGAGATGGCTATGCAAACAAACCCGATAAAAAATTTCAGATAGGTTCCCGGCATTATAAGGGTAACTTTGTGGATCATTTAGAGTGTGAATGTGGTCTTTCTTGATAGAGATAGGCATGATAGCAATATACCTGCTTCATGTCGGTTATATTTAGCCTCCATAGACAAAGTGACAGGCAATGAGCTGGAAGTAGTGACAGGGGTGGAGGCACTTCTAAGGTGTTTTATCTCAGATAACAACCAGACCTTAATGCTGGTTTGTGATGCCCTAGTTGGAAAGCCAGATGGTTTCTTAGCCAAAGTCACTCCTCACTAAGGCCCCTCAAGCCACTTTATCTAGGGGCTCTATGTTGACATGCATTCATTGACCACTTAGATTGCTTTATATACATTATTGACCTTGTGTTAGTGAGAGGTTGATTGGGCTGGGTTTGGACCACAGTATTTTAGGTTTGCGGTTGGCTGTTGTCTTTCGCCTGAATTTATTTTGGTCTGAGTTTGTGCAAGGCTATTGACACTGGGAAAAAACAACTGCTGTAAGGAAATGGAGATGCAATAATGTTCCAAAATATATCAAGTTTAGGAATATTCTGTAGGATGCGGTGGTCATCTAGCAAAATCCTTTGCCAGTGGATTAGCACATATAATGGTCTAGTGAGCCTACAGGTTGAAAAGATGATTTCATTATTATTCATGAGATCGAACAAATAACCATGTATTGATATCCTTTAGCTGACCCATGTATCCAACTATATTTCTGAAATTATGGGTTAAACCCAAAACAAACCCCTATTATTTATTGGATTTCATTTCTTTCTTTCTTTCTTTCTTTTTTAATGCAGCCAATGGAGAATAAATTGTTGGATTCCAGTAGGAATCCTGCAAGATTTTTTTTTTTTTTTTTTCAATAGTGACATTGGATGGAGAATAACTTGGTTTTCTAACCTTACAGAAATCCCATAAACCCCACCCCCACTGCCGAAAAAAAGAAAACAAAATAAAAGAAGGGAAAATTACAGTCAGCATCATGTATTAGGTGTCTAAAGCTATCATGAATAGCTTAATACTTTTTTGGGTAAAGATGAATAGCTTAATATTGCTTCGTGCAATTAAGAAGAAAGTATTAGCAGCTTTCCATTTATGCAATTCATTCTTAATGAGGTTGGATGCACTAAAATTTCTAATATCCTTTTTTCTGCAGACAAGTGCATGACTTTTTTTTTTTTTTTTTGAAATTGTAAGTTATATGACGACGAGGCCTACTTAACATGTATATATGGGCAAGGGCTACATATACCTATTGTGAACTACAAACAACCTCTTAACATGAGCCCTGCATCTCTTACATGCAGGCCTATGATTTATGGATGCCTAAGTATAGGATATGCAATGCATAAATGGTATTTGCCATAGTTTTTGGTGCTAGCTTATGCTAGTCCATGCCAGCTAGCAAGTATTATTGTCTATCACTATTGACATGGGACCAAAGCTCAGTGTGGGGAAACAAGGCATGCTATTCAGTATCTACCTGTGCTGATTTGGCATGGGTTTGTAACTTTGTATGCTTGTATTGCTCAGTGCCAAGTCAAATATTTCCTTTTCGACATTGCACGGCACATTTTGATGCTGTCCACTAGCTAGCATGCCCCAGCAACAAATCCTTGATCTTTGCCTACATGCCTGCCTACATGCCCGTTTGTGTTTAAAAAAAAAAAAAAAATCCTATCATAAACTAGCTGTTGATTTATGTAATGAAAAGTCATATAATGCTTGAAATCTAGAAATTAGTTATCCTTTAGCTTATCCAAGTACCCTACTACACTTCTAAAATTTTGAGTTGAAACCAGAACAAAGACCCTAGTTTTGGCTGGATATTAGTAATTTTTTGATGGACATGGAGGAATAGCTCAACTTCAGTAGCAATCCTACAAAAAAAATCATTGGCATTGGCAAAAAGAGTCGATATCATGTATGAGGTGTCTAAAGCTATTACTAGTCCCTCCATATGTGAATATTTTGCTTTGATACATGCAAAAGTAAATATTGGCAATTTTCTGAATGCAAAACACATACCGTAAGCCATTTGGATGTACCGTATGATCATAATATATATTTTCTTTCTTGAGAAAACAAGATCATAATATACTTTGGTACCTTTTTTGGGGGTATTGCAAGTTATGGTATTGTAGAGGAGAGCTTCTAGACCTACATGTATATGTAGGCATAGGCCATGTAGACCTAGTGTAAACCACACATAACCCTCCTTGATGTGGGTCTTGCATCTCATACATGTGAGCCCATGATCTATATGGGCAGGATGTAGGACATGTAAGGTGGTCTTCACCACGGATTTGAGTGCCAGTCTGTTGGTACATACGGTATCAGGTTAGTATCTACACCTGATATTGGGTTGGTATCGAGTTCTAGGCATCTTGGATCTCATTAAACTGTGCCATTTGGCATGGGTTAGTGGGCATATTATTGCTTGGTATCAAGCCAAATAGTCCTTTTTTTTCTCAATTTCCTTGTTTTGGGCATTACATGATGTGACATGTGCATGCCAGCCACTAGTTGGCTTGTCCTGTGCCGACAATACTTTAATTCTTGGTCTTGGCCTACATGCCTATGTAGGTTTAGGAATTTCATATTAGAAATTAGCTATTTGTTTGTGTACTAGGAGTCATAATCCATATAATTATGGAACTGGAAATTTTTACTTCAAATTAAGTCTTTTAGTTTTTCCTATTCTGGTCATTTTATAAGTTTATGATCTATTTCCCATTTCTATCATTTTGTCATATTTTATTTTGCTCCTTTTAACATCCAAACACTTCCTAACATAAAATCTAAGTTCTTAATATGAAAAGCTGAAAACAAGGAAAAAGGATCAGATCATGTTTTTTGAATTGGCATCATTTAAATGTGGAACCTCTAGAGTCTAGATGGAGACTAGAGGTTTGCAGCAATTCAATACATATTTCAATTAAAACGTGTCATGAACATCAGATATAACATTGAAATGATACACAAAAATATGGTGTACATACATATAGATTATAGAACTACAGATAGACCAGACATGATACCGCTTTGTGCAACCTATATTTCTATATTGACAAACCACTATGCATGCAGAGTATCAATGCTGATCACTTTACCAAAATTGTCATTTTCTTGGTTACTATATTTGTTGGTTGAGTATTGGAATCTCATCGAACATTTCAAGAACACTGTACATTGTCAAAAAAAAAGTGGGACCAATGATTAAAGTGCCCTTTATGTGAGCACAGACTGACAGCTGCCATTAGTGCTTGATTGGCATGTGGCATGGCTTTATGCTAGTATGTACCAAGCATTGGCATGGCATGGCATTGTGCTAGTGCCAAGATGGAAGGGCGTCAGCATGTAATGGTTAAAATCGTGGGTGGTACTTTGTAATAGCAGCATCGTATATATGTGACTGTAGTTTGACATGGTTACCAAGTCATTGATTTTACCGTCATTCAAACCCATTCTGTAATGACAATATTTCTGTTGCAGCCTTTTATACCACCTTCTTTTGGGATGCCATATGCTGCAATCTATCCACCTGCAGGGGTTTACTCTCATCCTCTTATGCCCCTTGTGAGTAGAGATAATATTCTCTGTTGTTTCCTTTTATTCGCAACTTGTATCCACTGAGACGGTTATAATTTTAAGTGATTCTTTTCCTGAGCATTTAGGATAATAAATACAGTTTTGTAGGTAAATATAGCAAGTGATGCACAAAATGGAAATCTATAGGTTTGGGGTGAAGTGCTCTAATTTGTTGTGATTTGTTTTGCTTCCAGGGATCTCAAATGCAATGTCAAGGAATTACACCATCGCCCACTATTGGTGAAACAGTAGTGGTACGTGCTATTTCCCCAGGAAGTATGGCATAAAATTTATTGTTTCTAGTGCTTTGGCAACCCAAGTACTTACAAACACTGTATATTCTATCATATTCTGCTAGTTCTGCTAACGATTCTCTTGGACTGGTTTTTACTTTTTATTGTTACTGCTATTGTACAGATGGCGACTCCTTTAAGCACAGAGATGCCTGCTAAGTTGCCAAGTAATAAGGATAAAGGCCTAATGAAAAAGCTTAAAAGGTTTGATGGGCTTGCAGTGTCAATGGGCAACGGTGATGCTGAAAATAGAGGAGGTGATATGAATGGTTTATCACAAAGGTTTGTTCACATTCAAGATTTCTTGCTACTCGATGATTTTTTTTTCTGGCTTCTTGATGAAGCTAGTTTTAATCCAGTCTAAAATGGAGTGTTTTGGGTGGTTGTTTATTGTACAGCGAAGATGATAGTGTGGAAGGTTCAAGTGATGGAAGTGATGGAAATAATGCAGGGGTAATTCTTTTAGATTTTCATTCTTGGGTGAACCGTTTACTTCTTAAAAATTTCATCTGGAGCTACATTACTGCAAATTTATTCATCAGTTTTGTTTTTTTTTAGGGGAATAAAACCGGAAGAAAGCAAAGCTCTGAAGATATACGAGCCACAGGTATTGCAATTCTTGGTTGCCATGGATGTCTTTTATCTAAATTAAACTAATAATGTCCAGTATTTTTGGCATCACCACCCTTCATCAATAATCATGTAGCACAGAGAACAGAACTAAAAGCATTATTTTTTGTTTGCAAATATTTTATTTTATTTAGTTAACATATTTGGTTGCAATTGTATGTGTTCTGCTGGTTGATTAATTTTCAATATGGATGGAAAAGAGCGGTTATGTTTATTTTCAAGAATGCTCATTTAACTTTCGAATTATAGCATTTTCTTGTATACTAGTTGTTTCTTTACAATATGGATTGTGTATCTTGCTTGTGGGATTCCATAGAAGTCATGCCTAAAGGTATCCTTTTTGAATCTTTATAGGCAATGGTAAGGTTGACACACAGGCCAATGCTGCTCATGGTGTGGAAACAAATGCACCCTCAAAAATGTCTCTAGGGGTTACTGTTGCACCTGCAAATATCTCAAGAAAGGTAGGCACTGTGCCTTCATCTAGTCCACCACCAGGAATGGAATTCAGTGTTGCTAGTATCAGAAAAGTTCAAGCTAGGGGGACACCTACATTACCGGGTTGTAATGGAGTACCTTCTGAACTCTGGATGCAGGCATGTGCCTTCTGCAAATGTTTGTTTCCCTACTATTTGGTTCTTGTTTCTGCAGTTGTCCCCAGATTATTACTTTCTACATTTTTGCAGAAATTATCCTGCCTTGCTGGCAACCATTTTTGATATGTTCTTCACTTTTCTCCTAGACGTTTATGTTTTCCTGTTGCCTTATCTTTCTTCCTTTTTGAAAGACTGAAGTTTCTCTTAGGCTTCCAACTGCTTTTCTGCTTCTTAATTGACTGATATTTCAGGCTTGCTCCCTACTGACTTCCATCCTGAATTAAAGCTTATCCGTCCTTGATAGCTTTCTATTTCTGCATTGAACCCTAATTTTAATAAATACATTGTCCAAAAATGTCCTGTTGAAGGTTCAATTTTCAATAGAAGTGTGTTCAAGTATTTTCTCAAGTCACGAGGCTTTAGCAACTTTTATGGTGAACGTTATGGTGTTTATATCTAAATCTTGTTCTGTCACATGAATCTACTTTTTCCAAGCATGTTTCTGTTGTTCTGGATTCAGCTTTTAGGTTTCCCTTTTTAATGGTATGTTTCCCCAGGATGAGAGGGAACTCAAACGTGAAAGGAGGAAGCAATCCAATAGGGAGTCTGCTAGAAGGTCAAGGTTGAGGAAACAGGTACTCTAGAGCAGAGTCTTGACCACTGAGTTTTGCTTTGCTTCTTTGATTCGTCTCTGTGATCTCGTTTTTCTTCGTCTTCCTCCTTTTCTTCTTTTCCGAAATCTTCATATGATGCTCAGGCTGAGACCGAAGAACTTGCTATGAAAGTTGACATCCTGGGTGCTGAGAACATGGCCTTGAGATCTGAAATCAGTCGGCTATCGGAGAAGTCGGACAAACTCAGATTAGAAAATTCAACCCTAATGGTACCTTCTGATCATTCCTTCCTCCGGTTTATCAAACTGTAGTTCTCCATAGGACTAGTTCAGAATGGAGACTTCCATCATGCTTTGCAATTGCAGGAATTAAAAATAACAGGTGCTTGAATTAAAAATATTATCAGTGGATGCATTACAATTGCACAAAATGTAAATTTGGTCCCTTGTCCACATATTTTTACATTGTGAGATGGAAAAGTTTGTTCATTTATATTTTGGTTTATAGGAGAAACTGAAGACTGCACAATCGAGCCAAGCAGAAGAGATGTCTACTGCTAAAATGGAGACTGAGGGAGCCCCGTCTGTTGTTGCAGAGAACTTCTTGTCAGTAATAGATAACTCAACCTTGGTTCGTGCAAGCATGAAGCAGCAGGGTGAGGCTTGTGAGACCTCTAGTGGCAAGCTCCACCAGCTTCTTGACTCCAAACCTAGGACAGATGCTGTGGCTGCAAGCTAGTCCGCGATTGATCCCACTAATCTATAGTTCTGGTCCAATTATTAGCCCAAAGATATTCTGATATTAACATTATGGTAGGCATCGGGTAAATTCGGCAGTGATAAGAAACTGATCAGCTTGAGAGTAACCTCAAGACTCAGGTAACTTGGGGGCCTGAGGGCTTGCGGCTGGGGAAAGAAATTAAACATTTACTTTTATCTGTATAAATTTGTCCTAAATGTGTATGATCCATGCAACTTGTGTGAGCCATTCATGGTATTGGAAAATTTTAGAACCGGATGGTGCTGGGGATCATAATTAAAGAAACATCTGTATATTTTAGGATATTTTAAGAGAAGTGTGCTTTTCCTGTCACTGTTCTTTAATGGTTCGCTGCGCTTGGTATTACCAGGCAGCCCTCTGTTTAGTTTGTAATGTTTAAAATGCTGGATTTTCCTGAAAACGTAGGTTGTCCTGTCTGGTTCATTTGTGTGTCTCTGTTACCATGTTAAGTGATGGTGTTCCTTGTAAATTTGTTTGCACATTTCTAATCAACATGTCTGACAAATATCACCACGTTCCGATTCTATGGCACTTTGAAAAGGCCATCCGAACTTTTTTTTTTTTTTTTTTTAATCGTTGTTGTTCAGTGTGTCGATTAGTTGAGTGGGGAAAATGATTTGGTATCGGTGCCTAAGTGATGGTTTATTTATTTGAGATGATTTTTGTTATCAAGAAGGGTAGGAATGTATTCCAGGTATTTGATGTCTTGGTGCGCGTTGTTTGTCTGCGTTTGCGGAACCCTTTCATTTTTGCTCTTCAGGTTTGTTTGGCATCGTTTTTGTTTTCATATTTTTATTTTTGTAGTTAGTCAGGTATCATATGGAGATAGATATTGAAGATAACGTGTGGTTGAACTTTTTCTGTCCTTATTTTTTTCTTTTTTTTAACATCTTTGCTGCCGAATATTTTAGAAAAATAATTTTAAAATAATTTTAAAACTAAAATGATTTCATCATATGTGTTGTTTTATTTTTTTCCTTGTTTTTTGAAAATAAAAATAAAAAAATGAAAGCAATACCAAACGGGTCTTTTTAGCCTTCGCTTCTTTCTCTCTCTCTAAAGATACCCATGAACCTCTGGGAATGCAATATAAGCGCGCTGCAGGAACGTGCAGGCGGTGCCCGGTAGAGTGAAATCAGTGAAATTATGGCAGGTTAGCCTCATTCCCTCCTTCTCTCTCTCTCTCACTCTCAATAATATATATATATATATATATATTTATATGTGCGTGCGCGCACGCGCTTGTGCACATGCATATGGAGAGAGAGAGCATCAAAGCCATACTTGAATAAAATCAATCAAATTTGAACTCAAATTCGATCAGATCAAAATTATATAATAAACATTCTACATTGATAATGTAAATTATTGGATATGATCTACTAGCTCAAAATATTTCACATATAAAAAATTATATAATTTAAAAATTATTAGTTTATACATCAAGTAGTCAAAAATTGGACAATCTAAATAAGATTAAAATAGATATATTTTTTGATTACTTGATTCATATGTCAGGGATCTCCAAATTATATGATTTTTAGCATGCGAATAATTTTGAGGTAGTAGATTAAATTCATAGTTTGGATCATCAACGTAGGACATTCATTGTCCAACTTTGATCTAATCGGATCTAAATTCAAATCCAATTAATTATATATATATATATATATATATATATATATATATATATATATATATATATATATATATATATATATATATATATATGCACATGTGCAACCTAAATTTGATGTATTGTACGTTCTTATGCTATTAAGATGCATGCATGTATAAAGTGGAACCGGTGTTGTCATCACTGGATGCACTTCTCTACCTAACAAATAATAAAAATATTAGCAAAGCATGAAACATAATGGACAGAAAATGAAGGTTTTGTTCTTTGGTGCTCTTCTTGGTGCTAACAATTTACATGCCACTTCTATTAAAAAAAATAATAATAATTTATGTGCCACCACTAATATTTTTAGAAGCAAAGATGATAAGAATATAACAGTATCATTGTAGCCATGTGCTGTAAAATTATTTTTTTATTTCATTCCATTCTAAAAACTTTTCCATGGCTATACAGCAACTTTAAAAAAAAAACGTCGTAGCCGTTATAACAACCGCTATAAAATTTGGAGAAGAAAATAGTGACTGCTAGGATACATTATTTGATGCAATAATAGTTCACTGTAATGATCATTAGTTTTATTTATAATTTTTAAATAAAATATTATTTTTAAATAAAATTTTAAACCAATTTTATTAAAAAAAAGATCATACAGTCTGAAAAATAATTATTTTAAATTCAGTGAATGGTGAATGGCAATTATTTTTTAGTGATGATGCTGTTATAAAATTCATGACAATGGAAATTATTTAATGATAAAATATTGGAAAACTATTTTTTGAGATAATTAATAAAATATTTTAATTATTATAATGGCCAATAACGGGTTTTTGCTGTGGAGGTCATTGCGTGAGAGAGAAAAAAAAAAGGGGGCCCCTTATTGAAAACGGTCCAACCCTCGCGGGCCCTACCCATCTGATCCGTCCCATCTCCCGTCCCTCCGTCCCACGTGATCTCGTGCCCTCTCGACCGTTCTGCTTCCTCCAACGTGTAATAAAGTAGAATATAAAAAATTAATTTCCTCATTAAGATTACGTGGAGAATTGTCAATGTACGTTATAGACCGTTATCTATTCAACAAATGGTTCTTAAAATGACAAGGTACGTGGAGAATTGTCAAGGCACGTGGAGATTTGTCACGAGAAAGACAGATATTAATCCTTTCTTAAAATACCAAATATCAGCAGATTAAGAAACTAATAAAAAGGTTCACCCTCTACAATTTTTTTCACTTTTTCTAACCTTCCATGCCACTTAGATCTTTTATTTATTTAGAGTAATAAATGAATCCGTGAGATTGTTTAAAAAAGTGATAGTGTTTAAGAAAGTGAAATATAAAAAAATTGCTATGATTACAAGAAAAATTTTACCACTTCAAAATTTGCATGACTAGCCATTGTGAGGGTAAGTTTTTTTTTTTTTTTTGACCAATACGACCCAGTATCTGAATGAGAAGATGCCTTGCCACTTTCATCAACTGTCTTGACGAAGGAAGAGCATAGAGGATGGAGAATTTCAGAATGACCTCGACTTAGGTAGAAATACAATCTAAGATATCAACTGATTTCTAACTCGGATATCAACCGATCACAGAATTGATGGACCAGAAGGATCGACATCTGGCTTCGGATTTAGCCGAGATCTCATTTTGACATGTCCTACTAAGACTTTCGTGAGCATTGATGACATTGACAACAGCCTCTCACCTCTTCGACATGAAGATCCGGATTTGTTCAGATAAAATACAGTGCTGTATGGAAGAGCTATTTCGGTCAATAGTATAAAATCAATTGGCCTCACTATACAACGATGATTGATATGTTCGGTAAACAACCAAAATTGATTATTCATTTGGAGATTTCAAGGCCATTTCTCTTAAGCACATGCAAGTGGGCTTAACAACCATACGTAATCCTCATGAATAACATGCATAACTCTTGCCCATATCTAGCACACATAACAAACACCCTATTGTCTCTAATGTACACCGATTTTTGAAGCTATTTACTAAGCTCGATGATAATGAATAGTTATTCCCCTTTATATAAAAGGGAGCAAAGAGGACCCTTGGCAAATAATTTTTTCTCCACAAAAATAGAGCGCAGCTCAGACTCTATCATCTTCTTTTTATTCTACTGTTTAGTGAAGCTTTGACTAATTTAAATATCGAAAGATCTTTCATCAAAAAATCTTTGATAAATAAATTTTTTTATAGATTCTCTCGAAAAAGAAGCACTCCATCTCTAGCAAAAACGTCCTCCACATCGCTAGGCGATCATCCTCCATCTCAATATAAGACCAAGTCCAGCCACAGTAAGAACCGACGACTCCCGGCAACGCTAGCAAGCACTATCCATACATATTTATTTATAAATGTCTCTTTACGACTATATGCTATACAATCATTACTTATGCCCATGAAAATGTAAGCATCAGCTAATGATACATGCATTATCTAACAAATCATGAAGTATTGTTATACTATTTATTATTTATAATATTTTTTTGAATTCAATTAAAACTTACCCGTATGCACAAACTCTATGTATGATTACCCAATCCCGTGCGTTGTATGTGTAGCAGCCCGGTTATCTGGGCCTGTAGCCCAGACGGCCCAACAACAAAAAAAAAAAAAAAAAAAAAAAAAAAAAAAAAACAGAAAAGGAGGAAGACTCCTAACCAGAGTCTTCTTCCTTCACGATTCCGGCAAATTCGGACTCAAAGAGTCCGGCTAGGGTAGGAAACCTCCACTATAAGATCCCCCGACCTTCCTTTAGGAATTTACAACAAAAAAATTCGAAGTAAATCAAGGGATTTGAGGGATTTTCTCAAAGATTTTCGTGGTGGTTGATTGGAAGAAAAAGGGGTCGTCGGAGCTGTTTTTGGCCGTCGGAACAAGGTATGTTCCTTCTTCCTTCCTTTCGGTCTAGTTCCTCCGGTCTTGGGATGTTCGGAAGCCGGCGAGGAACCGGTTCGGGCTCAAATAGGGATACCCTGTTTGTGAGACTTTTCTTCCTTCTCCGCCGCCGGCAACGAGGAAGGTGGCACTGCCACCGACATGGTAGCATCGCCGGCGTCGGACGCTGCCGGGGAAGGTGGCCGGAAGTGTTTTCTTGGTCGGGATGTGGGGAGAAGTTCGGTGGGGCTCGGGTTCTTGCTTTCGAACAGGGGGAAGAGAAGAAGAAGAAGTCTCTTCTCTCTTCTCCAAATAAATAAAAATATATATATATATAATAATAAAATAAAATAATAACAATAATAATATATGTATATATATATGCATATATTAAATAAATAAAAAAATAATGAATAAAAAAATGAAAAATATATAAATATATATATATATATATATATATATATATATATATATATATATATATATATAAAGGGGGACATGGGTATGACTTAGATAACCTCAATATATATATATATATATATAATTTATTTGGTTAAATTAGTTTATTTTGTTTGATAGGAGAACAGTCTAACGATCAGGGAGACAACGAGTAGGGCTTGATTTTTGGAATATAAGGCTGTGAATTTGAATTCTCAATTATCGAGGTAAGAATCATTATACATGATCATCATCACATGTATATATTATTTTTCTGATAATTTTGCATCATTGGATTTGAAATCAATGAATTTATCATATGTAATGTTGACAATTACTTGTGGTTGCGAGCATAAATATATTTTTATCAAAGCATATGATGGCATGATTATATAGTTATGATATGTTTATTTTGAGTACACTGCAAAATTTGAATTGATTAATGAAAATAAATATTATAATTTCATGAAAATGAAAAGAAAGAGAAATATGGTTTGGACTGACCTTGTCATGTGAAATAGCCTGCCAGGAGCTTATGCCTGGGACAGCCCCCACAGGCTTACGTGTGGAAGAATATGATCCAAGAAAGATCATGAATGATTTGATCCGAGAAAGATCATGGCCACTTTGATCCGAGAAAGATCATGAATATTTCGATCCGAGGAAGATCACAGAAATCGATCCGAATAAAAGATCGTCGCATGATCCGGGTAGTCCAAAGCCAAAAAGAAATAAAAAGTTGTCATTCCAAAGATGTGAAGAATGAAACATATAATATGAAATTCAAACAATGAATGAAGATTTCACTTGATGATGTATGATGATATATATGCATATTTGTGACAATGTTTCAGTTATTACATACCTATGTGTTTTCTAAATTGTATTAGTTTTAGAAATATTAATTTTATCTACTAGGTTGATGTACATGTGCAGTGATTCTTACTGAGCTGGAGAAGCTCATATTTTTCTTCTTAATTTTTTCAGACTCACAGGATGCGTAGTTTGGACGGTTTGGGGCGAGAGCAAATAAGAACTGAAGCCTTAGTAATTTAGTTAGTTTAAATTCTCTGATGCCTAAGAACATTTGAATAATTGTATTGAACAAGTTTGCTTTCGATTTGAAGCTGTGACATCGGTTGATTGTTTTGGTATTTAATTGGTTATTTAAAATTTGAAGTGTTAAATTTTAGGCCTTACATGATCCTAGGGTGCTGCTCTAGGGTTTGTGCGGCCGTGTCATGTGCCCAACTCAGGTGCTGGATTTGGGGCGTGATAGAGTGGTATCAGAGCCTAGGTTTAGGAATCCTAAGGTTTATTTTAGAGAGAGAGTATATGGGTAGATTTTTAGATGGAAATTGACTAATATGAAACATTATTCTTAAATTCTTGACTAAAGTGAAACTGTGTAGGTTGTCATGGCAAGAGGGACTGAGCGTGGGCGAAATCGGAGACCTACTCGTTTTGCGGATGGCTCTAGCGCTTGGGAGCCAGCTACACCACAAGAAAATGCTCCACCCTTATCGGATGATGAAGCACCACAACAAGAACATCCTACTGAGCCTGCTGAGGTCACTCCCGGGGAAGAAATCCAGGAGAACCTGAAATTCAACTTGGGGAACAAATTACTGCAGCTCAGTTAATGCAAGTACTGGTTCAACAACAAGTGGCTGCGAGGGAAGATATGAGGAGGATATTGGAGGTGCAACAGGGACAACAACAGCAGATCATACAACAAATATTTCAGGAGCGGCAGTCCCAGTAGCAACAAGGAGCTAGAAATCAGTATGAACGTCGAATCAATTTATTAGACTTCAAAAAATATGCACCATCGGCATTCTCAGGGACCTCAGATCCTATGGAAGCTGAAAGCTGGCTAAAAGCAATAGAGAAAGTTTTCCATGCTTTGAGATGTCCTGCTGAAGACAAGGTCACTTTTGCCACGTTTATGTTACAAGGTGAGGCAGCCGATTGGTGGGAGATGAAAATTGGAAAGCTAGGGCCAAATGATGTACCTTTTACATGGGAAGAATTTAGAAAGGTTTTCTATGAGAAGTATTTTCCCCAGAGTATCCGACTCCAGAAATTTCGAGAGTTTGATCGACTGGTTCAGGGCCACATGACAGTTGCTCAATATGTAGCCAAATTTGAAGAATTGTCAAGATATGCCCCTGCATTGATAGCTGAAGAAAATGTTTGAGCCAGAAAATTTGAGAATGGATTAAGGGATAGAATCCAACAGTTGGTGACTGTCTTTGAGCTGCCCACTTATAAAGAAGTCGTAAACAAATGCTTAATAATAGAAAAAGGACTCAATGATGCTCAAGCAGCAAGAGAGAAAAGTATGAAGAAAAGGGATCGAGCAATTAATTCTCAAGGTCAAAATAGCAGAACCTTCAAACCAAAGACCCCAAAATCAGGCCAGACTGCCACTGAAGGTAAAGTACAATCTCAAGGGAGCCTTATATGTTATAGGTGTGGAGGACCTCATTTTAGACGAGATTGTACGTGGCCCGGGGGACAATGTTACAAATGTGGACGAGATGGCCACAAAGCAGTTGTATGCCGCAATGGAGGAGAATCACAGAGACAGCAGATGCCTCAAAATTTTCAGAATACTCCCGCAAATCGAGCACCCCAAGATGTACAAAGACAAGATGCGGGACAACAAAAATCAAAGACCCAAGGACGAGTCTATGCACTTACACAACAGGATGCTAATGCTTCTAACTCAGTGGTGACAGGTACTAAATCGATCTCTTAAAAATTCTTTTATATATATGTCATGAATTGTTATATGCTTAGATATATAAGGACATATAGCACTGAATGATAAATGAATATCTGACAGGTATGATTAAAATTGCATCTAACAATGTCTATGCTCTATTTGATCCTGGAGCTACCCACTCTTTTATAGCAACTAGTTTTATTAAGAAGACTAAAGAGATATCTCCTACACCTTTAGAAAATAATCTCTGTGTCTGTACACCAAGTGGAGAGGTGATCTTGGTAAATTCAATTTGCAAAGATTGTGTACTAAGTATCGAGGATAGGGAGATGAAAGCAGACTTATTAGTCTTAGAGATGAAGGACTTTGATCTGATCTTGGGGATGGATTGGTTAGCAGCATATCATGCTACAGTTGACTGCTTCCAAAAGACAATAATGTTTCAAATTCCAGATCAGTCAGAGTTTAGTTTTAAGAGTACTAAATCTTTCTTTCACCAGAAGTTCATCTCAGCTATTCATGCTCAGAAATTTCTTAGAAAAGGATGTGAAGGATTTCTAGCCACTGTATTAGAAACTCAGAATGAAAAACTCAAGTTAGAGGATATCCCTATTGTGAAGGAATTTTTTGATGTTTTTACTGATGACCTGCCTGGACTACCTCCTGATCGAGAGATTGAATTTTCTATCGATTTGATCCATGGTACGAGTTCAGTTTCTAAAGCTCCTTATCGAATGGCTCCAGCAGAATTGAAGGAATTACAAAAACAATTGCAAGAGTTGTTGGACAAAGGATTCATTAGACCTAGTGTGTCACCTTGGGGAGCTCCAGTACTTTTTGTGAAGAAGAAAGATGGTAGCCTTCGGCTTTGCATAGACTATCGAGAATTAAACAAGGTAACAGTGCGAAACAAATATCCTTTACCACGAATCGATGATCTGTTTGACCAGTTGCAAGGGGCTCAGGTCTTCTCAAAAATTGATCTTCGTTCTAGTTACCATCAGTTGAAGATACAGCCGGGAGACATATCAAAAACAGCCTTTCAGACTAGATATGGGCATTATGAGTTTTTGGTCATGCCATTTGGTCTGACCAATGCACCGGCAGCCTTTATGGATCTTATGAATCGAGTATTTGCATCATACTTGGATCGATTTATAGTTGTATTTATTGATGACATTTTGATTTACTCGAAAAGCTCACTCGAGCATGAAGAACATTTGAGGACTGTATTACAAACTCTGAGGGAAAAGAAGCTGTATGCAAAGCTACAAAAATGTGAATTTTGGATGAGCAGTGTTACTTTTCTCGGGCATGTCATCTCCAAGGAGGGTGTCTCAGTTGACCCAAGGAAAGTGGAGGCAGTAGTTGACTGGAGCCGACCCACTAACGTATCAGAGATACGCAGCTTTTTGGGATTAGCTGGCTATTATCGAAGGTTTGTGGAAGGTTTCTCTAGTATTGCCATGCCTCTATCTCGTCTAACACAGAAACAAGTAAAGTTTGAATGGACAGACGAATGTGAGCAAAGCTTCCAAGAGTTAAAAAGACGATTGGTGACTGCTCCAATCTTAACCATTCCATCTGGTACAGAGGGTTTCACTATTTATAGCGATGCTTCTCGTAAAGGTCTCGGTTGTATTTTGATGCAAAAAGGAAAGGTGATAGCTTATGCTTCTAGACAATTGAAATCTTATGAGCGGAATTATCCTACTCATGACTTAGAATTAGCAGCTGTGGTCTTTGCTTTAAAAATATGGAGACATTACTTATATAGAGAGCATTGCGAGATTTTCACAGATCATAAAAGTTTAAAATATATCTTTACTCAGAAGGAGTTAAATATGAGACAAAGAAGGTGGCTGGAACTGCTGAAGGACTATGACGTGACAATAAATTATCATCTCGGGAAAGCAAATGTTGTAGCCGATGCTCTAAGTAGAAAATTTTCTGATGAATTGGCTGCTCTAATTACCTCACAAAAATCTATATTGCTGGATTTGGAGAAATCAGGAATTGAAATACGACCACACGATTCTCAAGTTCAGCTTGCAAATCTTGTACTACAGCCTACTGTGATTGAAAAGATTAAAGCAGCTCAAAAGGAGGATTTAGAGTTACAAAAGGTCATAAAAGCAGTGGAATCTGGTATACAGACAAAATTTTGGATACATGAGGATGGGTCATTGAGATTTGATAACAGACTATGTGTTCCCAAGATTTCAGGATTAAGAGACGAGATCCTAGAGGAAGCTCACTGTTCGGCTTACACTATGCATCCTGGAAGCACAAAAATGTATCAAGATTTGAAAAAAAAATTTTGGTGGTCTGGTATGAAAAGGGATATTGCATAATTTGTAGCCCAATGTTTGGTATGTCAACAAGTAAAAGCTGAACATCAAAGACCAGCAGGACCACTGCAGTCTCTTCTTATTCCTCAGTGGAAATGGGAGCATATTACTATGGATTTTGTGACTGGATTACCTAAAATGTTTCGAAATAATAATGCTGTATGGGTAATTGTTGATCGATTGACGAAATCAGCACATTTCTTACCCTTTCGGATTGGTCTCTCCTTAGAAAGATTGGCAGGTTTGTATATAGAGCAGATTGTACGACTGAATGGAGTACCAGTTACTATTGTGTCAGATCGAGATAGTAGATTTGTTTCGCAGTTTTGGAAGAGTCTTCATAAAGCTCTTGGAACCAAGTTAAATTTCAGTACAGCTTTTCATCCTCAAACTGACGGACAATCAGAACGAACCATGCAGATCCTAGAGGATATGTTAAGGGCTTGTGTCATGGACTTAGGCGGAGCATGGGATAATCACTTATCATTGGTTGAGTTCGCTTATAATAATAGCTACCAAGCAAGCATTCAGATGGCTCCTTTCGAGGCATTATATGGAAGAAAATGTAGATCGCCCATTTGTTGGGATGAGGTGGGGGAAAGAAAACTGTTGGGACCAGAAATAGTGCAGCAGACAGTGGAAAAAGTACACATGATCCAGGAACGACTTCGTACGGCTCAGAGCAGGCAAAAGAGTTATGTTGATAATAGAAGAAGAGAGCTGGAATTTCAGGTAGGCGATCATGTTTTTCTGAGAATTTCTCCCACTAAAGGTGTAATGAGATTTGGAGTTCGTGGTAAGTTGAGTCCAAGGTATATTGGCCCTTTTGAAATTTTAGACAGGATTGGAGAGGTTGCATATCGATTAGCATTACCGCCGACTTTATCTGGTGTTCATGATGTGTTTCATGTATCGATGTTGAGGAAGTATATTCCAGATCCAAGTCATGTGGTGAGTTATGAACCTTTGCATCTTCAGAAGGATATGACTTATGAAGAATATCCAGTACGGATTGTCGACAAGAAAGATCAGGTGTTACGACATCGAATTATTCCTTATGTGAAGATCCAATGGAGCAATCATAGTGAGAGAGAGGCTACATGGGAACTCGAGACAGAAATGAAGATCAAGTATCCACAACTCTTTAAAAACTCAGGTATGTAAATTTCGAGGACAAAATTTTTTTTAAGGGGGGGAGATTGTAGCAGTCCGGTTATCTGGGCCTGTAGCCCAGACGGCCCAACAACACAAAAAAAAAAAAAAGAAATAGAGAAGGAGGAAGACTCCTAGCCGGAGTCTTCTTCCTTCACGATTCCGGCAAATTCGGACTCAAAGAGTCCGGTTAGGGTAGGAAACCTCCACTATAAGATCCTCCGACCTTCCTTTAGGAATTTACAACAAAAAAATTCGAAGTAAATCAAGGGATTTAAGGAATTTTCTCAAAGATTTCCGTGGTGGTTGATCGGAAGAAAAAGGGGTCGCTGGAGCTGTTTTTGGCCGTCGGAACAAGGTATGTTCCTTCTTCCTTCCTTTCGGTCTAGTTCCTCCGGTCTTGGGATGTTCGGAAGCCGGCGAGGAGCCGGTTCGGGCTCAAACAGGGATACCTTGTTTGTGAGACTTTTCTTCCTTCTCCGCCGCCGGCAACGAGGAAGGTGGCACTGCCACCGACATGGTAGCATCGCCGGCGTCGGACGCTGCCGGGGAAGGTGGCCGGAAGTGTTTTCTTGGTCGGGATGTGGGGAGAAGTTCGGTGGGGGCTCGAGTTCTTGCTTTCGAACAGGGGGGAGAGAAGAAGAAGAAGTCTATTCTCTCTTCTCCAAATAAATAAAAATATATATATATATATAATAATAAAATAAAATAATAACAATAATAATATATGTATATATATATGCATATATTAAATAAATAAAAAAATAATGAATAAAAAAATGAAAAATATATAAATATATAAATATATATATATATATATATAAAGGGGGACATGGGTATGAGTTAGATAACCTCAATATATATATATATAATTTATTTGGTTAAATTAGTTTATTTTGTTTGATAGGAGAACAGTCTAACGATCAGAAAGACAACGAGTAGGGCTTGATTTTCGGAATATAAGGCTGTGAATTTGAATTCTCAATTATCGAGGTAAGAATCATTATACATGATCATCATCACATGTATATATTATTTTTCTGATAGTTTTGCATCGTTGGATTTGAAATCAATGAATTTATCATATGTAATGTTGACAATTACTTGTGGTTGCGAGCATAAATATGTTTTCATCAAAGCATATGATGGCATGATTATATAGTTATGATATGTTTATTTTGAGTACACTGCAAAATTTGAATTGATTAATGAAAATAAATATTATAATTTCATGAAAATGAAAAGAAAGAGAAATATGGTTTGGACTGACCTTGTCATGTGAAATAGCCTGCCAGGAGCTTATGCCTGGGATAGCCGCCACAGGCTTACGTGTGGAAGAATATGATCCGAGAAAGATCATGAATGATTTGATCCAAGAAAAATCATGGCCACTTTGATCCGAGAAAGATCATGAATATTTCGATCCGAGGAAGATCACAGAAATCGATCCGAATAAAAGATCGTCGCATGATCCGAGTAGTCCAAAGCCAAAAAGAAATAAAAAGTTGTCATTCCAAATATGTGAAGAATGAAACATATAATATGAAATTCAAACAATGAATGAAGATTTCACTTGATGATGTATGATGATATATATGCATATTTGTGACAATGTTCCAGTTATTACATACCTATGTGTTTTCTAAATTGTATTAGTTTTAGAAATATTAATTTTATCTACTAGGTTGATGTACATGTGCAGTGATTCTTACTGAGCTGGAGAAGCTCATATTTTTCTTCTTAATTTTTTCAGACTCACAGGATGCGTAGTTTGGACGGTTTGGGGCGAGAGCAAATAAGAACTGAAGCCTTAGTAATTTAGTTAGTTTAAATTCTCTGATGCCTAAGAACATTTGAATAATTGTATTGAACAAGTTTACTTTCGATTTGAAGCTGTGACATCGGTTGATTGTTTTGGTATTTAATTGGTTATTTAAAATTTGAAGTGTTAAATTTTAGGCCTTACATGATCCTAGGGTGCTGCTCTAGGGTTTGTGCGGCCGTGTCATGTGCCCAACTCAGATGCTGGATTTGGGGCGTGACAGTATGGATCCACATCTAGTTATCATTATCATTCAATATTGTAAAAGAAGCCAGAGATCTCATTTCTATCCAACCGTGGTGCAGTGAGTATACCGGTGTCCCTCTCCCAAGTCCCAGCTGCCGGGCATGGTTCTTCACAAAGATTGTTTTAACTTTTGTCACGGCATCCAGTTTAATTAGGTCTGTTGTGATCTAAAATTTAGCTTTTCATTTGGAATAACACACCATGCATTACCGATTCTACATTTGTGCTTATTATGACGTCTTAAGGGTCTATATATCAATAGCATGCGTGAGAGATGTTTTTTGTATTTAAAAGTGTATCATGTACACTAAGACTGTTCTGAAGTGAAAACTAACCACTTGCTTTTGCGATGGATATAATCCACACTCAGTGACATAACGGTTTGGTTGATGCATTTTTCCCCCTCCATCATTGCTTACAATATATAAAATTATCTCATATCAATAGTTTAAAATCATATAGAGGTTCTAATGTTAACAAATAATAATTTGCAAACAACTATTTTTATCCAAACTAAAAACCATTATGATAGCTAGCATTTCATAGAAAAGGTACTTAAAAAGGCTATTGGCAACAAGAGAAGTAATAATAGCTCATCAACCGCCCTAGCGAGAGGTGCAATGTATGTGAATTGTCGGATTTTATCCAAAGCTTTGTTATGATTCATTTGTATCAAGGAATGAGCATCTGAATCTCTTTTATAAAGTAAAACAATCATGTAAGCAATGAAGGGTACCTCCCCTCCAAAAGTCCCTAATGCCTAGGTGTTGATAAAAGCTTGATTTAGATGTAGCTATAAGGTACAATTATCAAGAGACCTTGCTGGCTGAAATTTTCAATAAGAAAATTACATCTTTGTGCATGTTTATTTTTTTTTCCTATAACTTATAGCTGCTCATGATGATTTTTGTTTGAGTCATGGTACTCATAAATAATATTGCCAGCGAGCTGTCGCAATGGAAAAATGGCATAACCAGTGGGAAGATAATTCATTAAAGAATAAATTACAAGATTTTAATATTAGAGATAAATTATATTTATATTTAATTATTTATAAAATTTATTTTTATTTTTTTAATTTATTTTTATTTAATATTTTAATCTATAATCTAAATTAAATTTAGTCAACCCAAATAATTTTACGTGACATCGCAATCATCCGAGTACAAAAGAAAATATAAGCATCCTTTTTACTTTCACAAATATGTTGATCTAACCAAGGTATCCTGAATCGATACCGCTGGCATGCCGGCTGCCGATGGTATAATTTGATATGATTTTGTACCATATTGAATCAAGACGAATCGATGAAAGCAAGCGGATCTGAATCGAAAGAAGAAAAAGAGAGGGAAATAGAGAGAGGAGGAAGAAAGAAAAAGAAAGAGAGAGAAAAGAGTTGATGGGGCTGTCGGACGGCCTTCGGCCGGTCGTTGTGGCCATCGGAGGGTGCAGTCCACACGCGCAGCCCTGCGGGCGTGAAAGGAGCGACGTCTTTGTTTCGCAAATTTTTAAAAAAAAATCTAGTTTCAGACCATCAACGTCGGTTTGCCGGCCATCGAGGGCCCCACGATGGGGACGCCGTTCGATAAGTCCTCCGAACGCTCTCTCTTTTTCTCGCTCTTTTAAAAGTTTTATCGGACGATACGGAGCTCGAAAGCTCTTCGACGACCGCGATTGGCCACCGTTGATCTCCGACGGCTTCCACCTTCTTTCCTCTCTCTCTTCTTCTCTCACTCTTTTTTTTTTTTTTCTTTTCGTACTGTACTGAATTTATCGATCGAATCGTATCAGTTTCCATCAATCTGATATGATACGAGATATACCGATCGATCTGACATGATACAAAAAATTTTGGATCTAATCAAATATAAATATAAATTTTACCAGCTATTGGCGTAAGTATAATAAATATTAACCGTAAAAATATTTTTATAATTTAATCTTCACAAAAATTATCCGAGTTATCTGCAGCGCACTTGTGTTTTGTGTTTTATACGGTGAAGAGATTCCTATATATTATAAATTATTATTGTTATTTTTTAAATATTGGAATAGCAAAAGGACCACCATTCCGTCGCAACGTTTAACAATGCTATCGGTGGAGTCGTCGTAACAACGTAACGTCGTTGCCGTAACGTTGTCAACAGAGAAAGATGGAAAGAGAGAGCCGCTACATTTTGAAGTTTGACCGTTGGTTCCAGAGGCCCTTCACGTATTTCCGAAAAGAGAGCAGGGTGAAAGAAATTTTAGAAAAAATGCGCTCTTTTTTGACAAGTTTTTCTTTTCTCTCTTCCAATATTTTTCTCTCTCCAGTCTCTCTCCAGTCTTCTCTGCTTCAACTCCCCTTTACTTTATTGGAAATTCGAGTAAATCCTCCATCCTCTCTCTCTCCGCCCGTCGCATGCACGTGCCGTCATTCTCGGATTTCGTTTATGCTCTCTGGATTCTGGGATCGGTCTGGAAGCGGGCGAGTGGGCTCGTAGTAGAGTTTGTGAGGCTTTAGAGCGGCCAGTTTTGGTTGTATTCGTGGGTTTTTTAAGTGGGGTTCTGGAGATCTGTGTCCGGGGCGGTGGCTGCGATTCCGGACGCCGGGGTTGTCGTATTTTGATGGCAACGCGAGAGAGATGGGGAGAATTTTCGTGGAACCACGGCCTGCTTCTTGTTTTTAATGCTCTCGAGCATTGAGATCGGGTTCCTGGTGGGCACTGGGTTGGGCGATCCGGGGGAAAGTCCAGTCTTTTATGGCGTTTCTTGAGGTATCATATTTTTGGACGTTGGAAGAAAGTTTCAATTTTAAACACCTCTTTTCCATCTTCTGACGGATTAGTATATACCAGTGTCAGATTCATTATTTTGACAGAAAAAAATTAATTTTGACAACTCTAAATCGACCTTCTCTTTCCAATCCACGGTCCTTAGTGTGAGATTTGTGATATCTTTTAGGTTCTCTCTGAGATTTGAGCAGCCTAGTCTTCTGTTTTAAATCCAGATGTCAAGGCTCTGGTTAAATCTGCCGTACCACAAGTTTTGGGTTGCTAGTTTTTTGTCAGAATACTTAAAAAATTTAGGATGCCAGTAGAATCTTTTCTTGTTTCTTCTTTGTACTCTGGTTATATCCAATTTATGCAACTTTGAAGTATTTTATTAGGGGAAAAAATTTGTTTTTTTTTGTGCATTTTGTGAGACATCAAGCAGAGGCATTCAATATGATTTAGACTTCTCTATTTAGACGACTGATCTATTACTGATTTGGGTTCATCTATTTTAGGTTTTGAGCATAAATATTCAGTTAGCTTTAGATATCTGTGATTTTGAGGCCTCACGCATCACAAATTTGGGCCTTCTCTATTTTAGTAAATATATATATATCAAGAGTACAGCAAGGGCACTGGGATCAGGTCTCTTTATTTTGGCTATTGGTCGGTGGTGTTCTTTTAATGCTTGCTTGGAAAGGTAGTGCTTTTGGTTCTGCAATGGGATCCAATGCTTCTTTCTAGCTCTGTGATTGATGGCAGGCCTTTGGTACCACTTTTTCTCGCAAATACTCGAGTGAGTGGGTGTTGAGAGACTTGGTGGAGTTTGAAAGATTTTAAAAGTTGGATTAGTAGATGGGGCTCTGGGTCATTTCTCACGAGATATAGGCTCCTAGTCACAAGACAAGTGTTGGGGACTGTTCATATTCCCAAGTGTATGACAATGACTGTTGTAGGCTAGTTTATTGAGCAGTAGAGCCTTCTTCTTTTGTGTGTTGGGGGAGTAGTTTTATGGATTTTGGGGAATCTGTTGAAGAGAGGGAGCACAAGATCAGAAATATTCCGCATTGCGTTCCCAACATGGGTCCTTCGATGACTGTTTGGGATCAGAGATCAGAGCTTGAATTTACAAAGGACTGGAATGGAATCGATCATGTCACGCTTAAAGCGCCGCGAGGAGCTTCTGCTCGAGTGAGATTCTCTCCCTTCGATCTTTTTATTCTCCTTTTTTTGTACATCAGTTTTTTCCTTAAGTTGGTTTGCATTCCTGTTGATTACTTAATATGATTAAGCTCTGAGCTTGGACATATAGACTCTTGCATCCAGTCTGTTAAAGTTATCTTCTTTTAAAAACATCCCTCTGGTTTATCTTGATAATGCTTCTGTCAGCAATCCAGGTTAGTTTGCATGGAGGGCAGGTTGTTTCATGGAGAAACGAACGGGGTGAAGAGCTGTTGTTCACCAGCAGTAAGGTACAGTTATAAGAATCTGGCAGAATTGTTTTCTTTCCATTCAGGCATCAAGGGCTATGACATGCTAAGTCAGCTTATATGATTCTTTATTTCTTTGTGATTTTCCAATTTTATACGTTTCCTTTCTGGGGTCCAATTGGTGATGAGAAAAATCAATCTAATGATGGATGTGAAATCAATAAACTCTAGGCTTCATATTGTATGCTTTGTTTTGACTTTGCAAAAGGCTTTTTATAACAAGCGCCATTAATTCTAATTAAGGCTGTTAGATATACTGCTACTACGCCCTGAGTCAATAAGGCTATTGTTTATTTGGAATTATTTGAGATGCATCATGGATTGACTTGATATTGCGTATGCCTGAGTATGTAAACCTATAACCAGTGCACATGTTCGCTCAGAATTTCAGCTGCTGTTGCCACTTTCACTGCTATTGCCACCGCATCTACAATTATGTAAATATTTTAGTGTGCAAATTGTGGACTATAAATATTTTAAGTGCTCATTTGAGAGAATATAAAGAAGCAAAAGTAGGATCTAGCATGCTAACTTAGGGGAAGTGTATATGATCTTGGACTTCATCTGGTATTGGAGATCTTGATGACTGTAGTATGATATGAAGCATCTATGCTTTTGTATTGCTAGATACAATGGTATTGGCATTCTGAAATCATAGATTCCTTTTTCTCAGAGGTCAGCTAGTACAGTTATTTATATATTTAGCTATACATTATTTTGAAAACTGCTACATCTCACAGGGGTCGCTGTTGGAAATTCAGCCCCACTAGGATATGTCTTCTTTATTTTATATTTTTATATACTCCCACCAGACCATTCTTTCCTGTCCTTCTACTTGAACTGTAAAAACAAAATATGCATTTTTAAAAGAAAACTTTTGTGTAAAGTTCTTGTGTTGATCAGTATCTTCTGTTTGGGCCTAGCATCATCAATTGTTCTTGAGACTTCTGCTTGAAATATTGTATCAGTGCACTCTAACATTGTGCTGATTTCTTAATTCAGGCGATCTTTAAGCCACCAAAAGCAATGCGGGGAGGAATTCCTATATGCTTTCCGCAGGTGGGGTCCATCACTCTGATAGTTTTCTATATCAGTTTGGCCAATCATCTTATATTGCTTTTTACTTTGTAGTTTGGTAACTGTGGTTCACTGGAACAAAATGGATTCGCAAGGAACAAGATGTGGAGCATTGATAATGATCCTCCACCTTTACACCCCAATGATAGCCATGGCAAAGTTGCTGTTGATCTGCTGCTGAAACCATTAGAAGATGATCTGAAGTGTTGGCCACACGGGTATGGGCCTTGTAGACAATTTTTACAATATTTTATATGGTGAGGACAGGAATAGTGATATATGGAACTTGAAGTGTCAATCGATTTAAATGAGAAAATAATAGTTTAGTTGCATTGAGGCCCTTCCAAGCCTTCTTGTCCTATGCACTATGGACTAGTTGCATTGAACCCTTTCCAAGCCTTCTTATCCTATGCACTATGGACATGTATTTTTTACCTATGGCCTCAATAAAATGTTTCTATCTAAAACTTGGCAAAATTTTCCTGCTCTTGTTTGAATTAGTATTGTACCTCTGCAGAAGAACATCTGTCCGTGAAATCTCGAAACCAGTGCTGATACTTTTAAATTACTTTATGGAACTTAGGTATCAATATGGTTTCTGGATGTAAAGTTTCAAATATTTTATTCACATGAGTACGTAAGAAGTGACTCAATCATATCAGCCTCAGGGAAAATTGACTCGAATAGGTCAAGTTTGGACTTTCCTGTGGAAATGATAGCTAGTGATATATTACTTATATACACCTAATTAAAAAGTTTGCAATTATGTTAAGGTTCAAAGCATGTTTATCGGCACATCTCTTAAACTATTTGCCTTTGTAGCCTGAGACTGTATGAGGGGAATAATCATTCTTTACTTCAACAGGAAGTAGATACTATCAAGAACATTCTCATCGGGCAAAATACAGTGCAGCCTGCTAATTATACTTGTCATTGCAAAACTTGTTGACAGAACTTGCTACATGTTGGATGTATTCCACTAAATTTTAGAGCAATATCGATAAATTAAAACTGCTTTTTAATAACTAACATTCTATTTAAAATTGTGTGGTTACTATTACTGTCATCATGCATGCTTTAAATGGACATCTTCTTTTGCCAGTGATCATGCTAAGTTGGTATTTCCATGACAAACAATCTACATCATTACCACAAACAGTTTTACCACTATAATGAATTTTTTCCTCAGATGGACATTTCTTTCCCAGGAATACATTTATTGATAAGAGTTCGAAGTGAAATTGAATTCTGGACATATTTTGGGATATTATATGGTGGGAGCATGCTTAAAAGGTCCATTCACAATGGACATGAAATGATGAGTCTGTCACGCTTAGAGCCACTCATTGAGCATTTATCATTACTGGCAATCTGAATAGCACTTCAACATCAAAATTGAGCTTTACTGAGTACTGCTGTTTTGCTGGATTTTAAGCCATTGGCAGTTGCAACTTGATCATATGAGAATGATGAAGTATACTGGCTATTGCAGTCCTGTTGAGGGAGTATGTCCTCCAAAGTTCTCTAAGGCCTAGTTTCCGATTTATATTGCCATCAAGGACTTTAGGGTGCCTCCTGTCAGAATGAAAGTCACTAATATATAATTAGCAGAGAAGGAGAAAAGGATGCTGACAAGCCCTGGAGGTGATGGAAACGAAGTGGATTAAAGCTTGTTGTTGCCTGACTTCCATTCTGAGTGACAAACATGATTAGAGTGACAAACATGTGAAGGAGGTTGCACAAGATTGACTAGAGTGTTACTACATTATACATATAAAAACCCCTTATTGAAGATTATTAAAGATTTCTTTGTATCAGGCTGATAAAGAGGCTGCTGCCAAAAATAGTGATGACAGCAAATAGCTCATACTGTACATGGTCATGTGAAAGCCAGGGCAAATGCTTACTTTATGTGCAGCTGGATGACCCGTGTATTTGCTTTGTCATATGTTACATATGACATAAATATGACCATTATACTGCAATTTTCTGTGAATTGATTTTTACTGTTTCTTTTTTAGCTTTTATCTTATCATTCTTTCATGTTTTGTATTTATCTTAATTCAATGATTTTGCATATATATTAAATAATATATCAATATTTATTGGGATTTCAGTTTTGAGTTTCGCCTTAGAGTATCTCTTGCAATGGATGGGGACCTCAAAATGATATCACGAATTAGAAATATTGATGCGAAGCCATTTAGCTTCTCATTTGCTTATCACACATACTTATCTGTTTCCGACATCAGGTACGCCTTTTTATCATTATAGCATGGTTAATTTTGTTTAGTTAGAGATAGGGACTGTATCATCCTTACCGAAGTTGATGATGAACATACTTTCCATTTAACATGCAATTACGTCAGACTGTATCATCCTTTTTTATCTAAAGGTGGCATGATGTCCTCTGCCATAAACTCTAGGGCATTTATTTCTTATATACTTGGTAGTATGGGGCTACAATATCGATTTGGTAGGGTACTGGTACCGCTACAGTGCCAAAATACCAGTATGGGGCTCCATACAGCCCCCTTAACCAAACCAATGGATACAATTGATATGTCACTCGAATTGTACCATACCACATCGCTAAGTTACTGGTACAAGGCCCAAAATTGAGACTTAAAACATTACTCATGTCTTTGAGTTTGTGATGCAAATTTTTCTCCTTCAATACGGTTCAGGCATGTTGTTCATAATGAATCTAACAAAGATCTAGTCCATCGTATTTTTCTTGTTATGTCAGGTCAGAGATAAGATCATTACTTTTTCTTCTATGTTAAATGCAGCTAGGTTCAAAGATCTTAATATAGGATTCTTCAAGCTTGTTTAAAAGAAATCTGATATACGGTGTCTCAGAAAATATGGAAAAGATCATAGCTTTTGGGTTCTGCTCTCTTGTCGCTTCATCCATTTGTCAGCAATAAAATATTTCCGAGAGGTCTATGACATGGGCCTGTTGGATGTCAAATCTTAGATCTCAGAATATAGGTTCTTTTTCCTTTTTTCTGGCACAAATTAGCATAAATATTGCAATACAGTTTTAAAATTGTGGTAGAAAGGTGAGGCAACAAGTAGTAAAATTATTCATGCTATTTATGGTGACTATAAATTTTGATCGTATCTAAGTTGAGTTAATGCACTGTCAATTCCTGGAACTATGTTAACAGTCGTGCTTTCCTTTGTCATATCAAATACTGGTTGAATTATTTTGTTTTTCAGAGTTGAAGAACCTCATTCAACCTGTCTGATCATTCATCTGTTTCCTAGATTGCTCCAAATGGTATAATTTTATTGACTTATAAAGCCAAGATATTCTTACTTTTTGTTGTGTACATGAGCCTGATATCCACAGTGAGGTGAGGATAGAAGGTTTGGAGACACTTGATTATCTGGACAATCTTTGCCAACGAGAGCGCTTCACAGAACAAGGAGATGCCATAACATTTGAGTCTGAGGTATACCCTTTTTGGTTATTGGTGTTGCTGAGAATCATTTTTTTCTTTCTTCTCAAACAAAACTTCAGTCAAGGTTTGCACCTTGTGCTATATACCCATCACATACTATCCAGTAAAGTTAGAAAACATGATATGAGACTGACAATTTACACATAGTAGAAGTTAAATTGTCATGTGTTTTTTATTGCATTTGTCTGCTGATATTGCAAACACCACCCACCCCAAAAAAAAAGCACGTGCCACTCTCCTTCTACAGTATTTGACTTGATTGCTTGATGCTGGATAATGATTATCAAACAGATAATCGTCATCTTCATGCTGATAATGTGGGGACAAATGATTTATCAAAACTGAAATGCACTAAGGATAATGGAACATTTTGGACTCTGCCAGTCACAATAACATCTTGAAGATATGGAATGCCAAATTTTTAGAAAGAATTTCGGTGTTGACTTGTTTGACATAACTAGAATGTTCTAGATTGTGATTACTTTATGTATTAGGATAAGTAAGAAAGGCTACGTTGCAACTTATTTAGGAACTGAACCAATGAAGGAAGTAATAGATAGTGTACTTATATCTTGTCTTTATTTAAATCTCGGTGGATTTCTAAGGCATGCATCTGTAAGTCTTTGAATAATAAGGATATTGGCTGTCTGAAATTAGTTTTCCATCCTTGGATTAAAATGGTTGTTATGATTCTAGATGTGGTTATTCGGAAAAACAAGAAGGATGTTGAAGCATCATGTTTGGTCCATGCTACATACAATAATAATCATGGTTATGATGCTAAACATGCACTTAAATATAACTTTGCTTTTAGTCTTGGCAACGATGACAATTTATTGTTAATTTGCAGGTTGATCGTGTTTATCTTGGTTCTCCAAATGTAATTGCAGTATTTGACCATGAAAAGAAACAGACTTTTGTTATAAGAAAGGAAGGGCTGCCAGATGTTGGTAAGATACTCTTTCCTACCAAAAGCTGCACATTCATTTCAATTGCTGATCTGCAGGTGCTTGCTATTTGTATAGTGCTATTTCAGATCTTTTCCACTTAAAACTATGAGCACTGACTTTAAATAGAGTTTGGGCTAGGGAATTTCTTATATAAAGCAATTTACAGAGGTGTCAACCAAGAAATGCCAGATAAATGGCTCTAAGTTCTTGCAGGAGAAATTGATGATTATGCATCTGAATTTCTTTATGCCTTAAATGCACTTATCTTGCCCAATATTATAACTTCAGATAATCTTTTTCTTCTCTGCATATGAAATGTTAGACTGATAGATGAACAGGAAGACTACAACTTAATATTGCTTAATTTTTTGGAATAAACTAAATTGATAGAGAGGCACTTAAGAAATGCCTGTGCTTTTGCGGTCCTATTATATATAGAGCACTTGTGCATCTAGAAATTGCACTCATATTGAAGTTTCTACATCACTTTCATGCTTGTATTGTTAAATTATAACATGCATGATGCATCCTTTACAAGTATCAAGCCTATGAAATAAAAATATAGAAGGAAAAAGCAAAAGTCCTGCCTGCTATAGCTTTGTCAGGATCCAATCAAGGAATTCTCTTGTATTATAAGAGAATGCTATAGCCTTTTCTTCTGTAAGGAGAATTTGTAGCTTTTACTTGTAGTTCTCTGCTAGCCATTTGTAATCCCATTTATGAATCGCGAGTAATTAAATTTTGGCATCCAGTTTCTTGAGTCTAGAGTTCTGATTCCATAACTTTTGGGAAGGTGTCTGTGCAGCTCAATGTTCTTCAATGTACAATAAATGAAGAGGGTGTGCTATAATTTAGCTTCATCCACACATGAAAATAGTGTGGAAATCAACGAGAGATTGTACAGAGAAGCATGTTAGAGTTCTTTTAGTTTACAAATGTTTTTGTTCATGGGCTAATTAAAAATTTTTGCCACCTTTTCTTTTATAGTTTGTCTGAATCCATGGGAGAAGATCCAAAACCATGGTTGATTTTGGAGACGAAGAGTACAAACAGATGCTTTGCGTGGATGGTGCTGTGATCGAAAAACCAGTTACCTTGAAACCAGGTGAGGAATGGACAGGGCGGCTGGAGCTCTCTGCTGTTCCTTCCCCTATTGCACCGATCATCTCGATCACATTGGGAGATGTGAAGACACAGAGTTATGACATGTTGCTCATTACTATATACCATGTTCAGCATTTGTATGTGATGCATGTAGGAAATTTCAGGAACAGCAGTACATGGAAACATCTCATGGTGTGACAATGTCATCCATTGTTTGTTTATGCTCAATGGAATTACATGATCCTTCTATAGGTCGTATCTTATAACTAAGCACAGCTAAATTATAATAGTTTCGTAGATTATGATGGTAGGAGCCCGTGGTATGTTGCTGCGAAACTTGATTATATCTTGTTCGTTCTAAACCTGGAGTCTTCCCCTGAATCTGCTTGTTCTACGTGCGATTCTGTCTTGGTCAATTGTCGCAGTCACAGTTACAATATTGTGACAGTTCTCATTGCCTCAACCCTGATCTAAGTCAACGTATTCATCAGAACGCTGTTATTGTGGTTTTGTTGCTCTGCTTTATTATGGATGCAAGTAGTATTTGTACAAATTACTGCTATTATATGTAAATTTCAATTGTTTTTGAGGTGATGCTACCATGGCACCTGCAAGATATCATTTTATCAATATTGTCCGTCTTTTTCTTTTCTCTGGGAGGGAGAAGTGACTTGCTATTAATGTGGGATGACTATAATAATCTGTGATGGTTTCCAGCTGTGGGCATGGGCATGATAAAGATGGAACATGGCATTGATTCGGATTGTGGATACTAATTC